>NC_048301.1:119453064-119673658 GCF_013100865.1 Trachemys scripta elegans
CCCCCCCCCATCCCATCCTGTCCCCATCCCCCGTAACCCCCCCATCCCATCCTGTCCTGTCCCCCTCCCGGACCCCCCCATCCCATCCTGTCCCCAACCCCTGTAACCCCCTCATCCCGTCCTCCCGGACCCCTCCCCATCCCATCCTATCCCCCTCCCGGACCCCACCTTGCCCCCCCAACCCCTGTGTCCCCCCCCCATCCCGTCCTCCCGTCCTGTCCCCAACCCCAGTCTTTGCAATCCCACCTACTTATAACCCCCGTCCTGCCGCCTCCCCGTGACCCCCCCTCTCCAGCCCGTCCAACCCCGAGCCCGCCACGTGGGGACCGGCCCCGCGGCCCTACCTGTGCACACAGCGCGACCCGCGCTCGCCGCCGCCGGATCTGCTCCCAGGCGGCTCGCGCCGGCCCCGGCTCCTTAAGAGCCCGGCCAGGAACCCGCCGCGCAGGAGGCGGGGCCAGCCCGGCGGGGCGGAGCCGGGCTGCCTCCAGCGCTGGGGGGGGCCGCTCTGGGGGTTCGGGCCGGGGGGGAGCGAGGCGCTCTGGGGGTTCGGCCCCGGAGGGGGCGAGGCGCTCTCGGGGTTCGGCCCCGGGGGGGGGGGCGAGGCGTTCTCGGGGTTCGGGCGGGGGGGCGAGGTGCTGGGGGGGGCCCTGTGACCCCGGAATGTCCCACTCCTAGGGAGCTGCCCACTGCCGGCCCCTCACAGCGGGGGGTCCTTCCTTTTTTTGTCAAGATCCAAATTTCTTGGTCAAGACAGAACCAAGGTCCAGACTCCAGAAAAAAAAAATAATTAAAAACGCCAACAACAAATAACAACAATGATCATAAGTCAACAGAAAGATTTCAGGGTCTGGTCAAGTGTCCCCCTGGCTTTGTGGCCCACACACCTGTAGGCTCCCAGCTGGCTATGTGGGGGGCCATGGCTGAGGACCCCCTCCCCCCGCCCCAGACCCCAGCTCTTACAGAACAGCCTCTGCAGAGCCAGGCACAGAGAGTGGCACCACGTGGCAGGGCACAGGGCTCGTGTCTGGGGCTAGCTGCAAAACAACATTTCTGTTTGGGGAAAAGTTTAGAGATTTTGACATTTGTTTTTCATTCTGATGTGGAATGAAAACAGAAATCTTCTGACAATTTTTGTAAAACAAACAACCTCACACAAAAGAGCCCCACCAGTGATAGCTAACAGCCCTATGGTTAGGGCAGCAGGTCTCAAGTGTGGGTATGTGTACCCCTAGGGAAACACAGAGGTCTCTCAGGGGTCTATCAACTCATCAAGATATTTGCCTAGTTTTACAACAGGCTACATAAAAAGCACTAGCAAACTAAAATTTCATACAGACAATGACTTGTTTATACTGCTCTAGAAACTGTACACTGAAATGTAAATACAATATTTATATGCCAATTGATTTATTTTATAATTACATGGTAAAAATGAGAAAACAAGCAATTTGTCAGTAAGTGTGCTGTGACACTTTTGTATTTTTATGTCTGATTTTGTAAGCAAGTAGTTTTTCATTGAGGTGAAACTTGGGGTACACAAGACAAATCAGACTCCAGACTGGAAAGATTGAGAGCCACTGGGTTAGGGTATACTCTGGGGATGTGGGAGACCCCAGTTGTTCTGCCTGGTCTCAGAGCCACCGAGCCATTGACTATTCAGGGGTCTCGCTTCTCTCTTGCTTTGACCAGGAATTCCATTATGGACCCTAGAAACATTTCACAGCAAAAGTTTTGTGAAAACTGATATCTTTCTGTGAAATGTTTCAGTTTCAACAAATTGGCATTTTCCAATGGAAACACAGTTTAGTCAAAAGCAACAGAGGGTCCTGTGGCACCTTTGAGACTAACAGAAGTATTGGGAGCATAAGCTTTCGTGGGTAAGAACCTCACTTCTTCAGATGCAGCAGTCAAATGTTCCTAACCAGCCCTAATCATTTTAGCTGTGTGACAGAATGGGGAGCCAAGCCAGCCCTGTTGGTGTTTGAACCTTTGGTTACAGCACATCTCAGATGTGCTGCATAGACCATGGAATCATCCTCCCACCTTCAAACAAGGGGCTCTATTGCTCATTTGTGGGCTTCCAGGTTTGGTCTTCTATTGGGGGGCAATGGACTCCTATCTGGTAATTTGCCACTGGGCACCTTTCAAGAGATGACTCTAAGCAGTAGGGAGTGTTCCAGTGGCTTGTTTGAACAAAAGGCTTTAAGGACTCTTTGTTTTTAATAGTTTAATAGCAGCCTCTTATGAATGCGTAAATATTACCTGTCAGCAAATAAAGCACTTCATGTATTTTTTGGATTTGCACCTTGCACAGCAATGGACCAGATTGGACTTGTGTACTTAGAATGAAGGAAGATTAATGCTTCCATTATTTCATCAGAATCAGCATGCCTCATTCCCTGTTATATTAATATCTAATTACATCCCTCAGGGTTAATGGCATATGACATTTTAGCTAGCCATGAGGCACTTCAAATGTCTGTTAAATTTCCATGCAAGATACGGGTATTGTTTTTTAAGTTGTATATTACCTGCAACTAGCTAGGCACTTTATAGACATGTAAAAGACAAGGTTTCTGCTTACTGTCTAATTAGAAAAACTGAGGGAAATGGGAGAGAGACAAAATAAAATGTCATGAATAAGCAACAAGTGAGGTAATCATGTTGTTTTGCCATTTTTTCTCTACATGGAAGATTAGATAATCAAGTTATTAGATTATCCCATTGTGCTCCAAATGCAGCTCAGACATGTTGCCTGGGGTTTGTCTTTATTTACAAGGAAACTAAAAACAATGTAACATACAATTAAAAGCAAGAAAGTTTTGCCTCTATGCATCCGTTTTCAGAGACGTGGTTGTGCTGTACCTTTGAGCTCTTTTATTGTGTCAGTGTGTTTTATTGTTTTAGTCTGTTCCCACCTTTTGCTCTGAGGTGCTGGAAAAATAGAATTTTCAAACTTTTCTACATCACTCTGTTTTTCCTTTTTTTTTTTATTGCTCCCCCTGTTCCCTCCACCTGGCTACGCAAGGAGTTAGGTGTTAGGGGATACTTATCATCAGTGAACTAAACTATGGGATAGGCCAGTTTAGGCTACCTCACTGGTACAATGTTTGTGCTTCATGGTATTGGTGCTTAATGCATACTAACATACATACATATATATCACATGTGTCAAACTCAAGGCCCGCGGGCCACATCCGGCCCGCCATACAATTATATCCGGCCCGCGAAATCGTTTTATATATCTGTTTTTAATGGCCCTGTGATATGACGCCCCAATAACACACACTACAAATCCCATGATGCAGTGCAATTGCCGCCAACGGCAAGCCGCGGTTCAAGTTCGCGGTCTGTTGATGTATACAACGCTAATATCAAATCAAAGCTAGACCCCAACAATGGCCAAGAGAAAAATTGATTCTGAAAACCGAGGCTTTCAAAGCCGGTGGGAGAATGAGTATATGTTTACTGAAATTGCAGGTAAACCAGTGTGTCTCCTTTGCGGGAGTAATATCGCTGTAATGAAGGAGTATAACCTAAGACGGCACTACGAGACGAAACATGAGAACAAATTCAAAAACCTGAGCGCAGGACAGAAGCTACAAAAGGTAGAGGAGTTGAAGAAGAATTTGACATCCCAGCAGACGTTTTTCACCAAAGCAAAATCACAAAGTGAAGCTGCTGTGAAAGCAAGTTTCATTGTGGCCGAAGAGATCGCCAAATCAGGACGGCCGTTTACCGAGGGGGAATTCGTAAAGAATTGTATGATGAAAGTGTGCGACGTCCTTTGTCCAGATAAAACGCGAGCGTTTGCAAATGTAAGCCTCAGCAGAAACACTGTTGCTAATCGGGTTTGTGAGATGGCGACTGATTTGAAAACACAGTTGATTGAAAGAGCAAAAGATTTTGTTGCATACTCCCTTGCCGTGGATGAAACTACTGACGCGACTGACACTGCACAGCTGGCGATATTTATCCGTGGTGTGGATTCCAATTTGTGCGTAACAGAGGAAATACTGGACATTAAATCGATGCACGGGACAACGAAAGGAGAAGACATCTTTGGAAATGTATTTCAAAGTGTAACCGACATGAAACTGCCGTGGGAAAAACTCGTTGGACTTACAACAGATGGCGCACCTGCTATGTGTGGTGAAAAAAATGGACTGGTGGGAAGGATGCGCTCAAAGATGCGGGAGGAGAACTGTGCCGGTGAGTTGACAGTGTATCACTGCATCATACACCAGGAATCGCTGAGTGCTAAAGTCCTAAAAATGGATCATGTGATGAACACTGTAACACAAACCGTCAACTTTATCAGAGCCCACGGTTTAAATCACCGCCAATTCCAGTCTTTTCTGCGGGAAATAGATAGCGAGTTTGGCGATATGCCATATCATACGGAGGTCCGGTGGCTAAGTCGGGGAAAAGTTCTCAAAAGACACTTTGAGCTGCGAGAGGAAATCTGCCAGTTCATGGACAGTAAGGGGAAAGACTGCACAGTTCTGCGGGATGAAAAGTGGAAATGTGAGTTGGCGTTCCTGGCTGACATAACGTCGCATCTTAGCGCTTTAAACCTTCAACTCCAGGGACGGGAGCACATAATAACCGATATGCATGATGCAGTGAAGGCATTTCAAGTGAAGCTGCGCTTATGGGAGACACAAATGCACCAATGCAACCTGTCTCACTTTCCCTGTTGCCAAGTAATACGGAACCAAGAAAGTGCCACAGTTTTCCCAAATGCCACCTTTGCTGAAAAACTCAGCGCGCTGCGCACTGAGTTCGCACGGCGCTTCAGTGACTTTGAGGCACAGAAAAGTAACTTCGAGCTGCTTCGCAACCCATTTGCAGTCGATGTGGAAACCGCACCTGTAGAAATGCAGATGGAGCTGATAGAACTGCAATGTAACGGGACACTGAAGGCAAAGTACGACACTGCGGGGCCAGCACAGTTCACTCGCTTCATTCCTGAAGCGATGCCGCAGCTCCGCCAACATGCGGCTCGAATCCTGTCCATGTTTGGCAGCACATATCTGTGCGAGCAGCTGTTCTCTGTGATGAAAATTAACAAAACGTCACACAGGAGTCGCCTCACTGATGAACACCTGCAATCGATCCTGAGAATCTTCACAACACAGAACCTAACCCCAAACATAAACGAACTTGTTGCAAAGAAAAGACTCCAAGTATCAGGCTCTGACTAAATAGGACAAGAAAATGGAATGTTATGATTTGTTATGATTATACTTTTGCTTTAAATTCAATTTTTTATTTATATTTTCAGATTTTTTAATATTCCAGCATGTACAGATTTTGAATGTATTGTATTGACAGGATATTTTTTTATGAAGAGCAAAATATTTTAAGTTGAAATGTATTTATTTTGGAATGATATCCTGTATTTTGGTTCATATTAATGGTTAAAAAACATAAATATTTAGTCTGTTAAATAAATGGTTATACTGTTCGGCCCGCGAGTTTTGAGTTTTGGCCCCCTGTGCAATTGAGTTTGACACCCCTGATATATATGATTGATATATATTTATGTGCTAGCCAGCAAATATTAGTCACTAGAGCTGTAGAAAATCATATTTGAGAATATGAATTAGAGAGAGATGTGGCTACTAGTGCAAAAAGGTAACCTACAGAAGCAAGTTGCTGGCATGTAATTGTCTCCGTATTGCCCATACCAGTGTCGTCCGAGTCATAATTAGTATTTATCGTTTCGTGATAGTTATATATTCTGTACATTTACACTGCACTTTAAAGAATTCACTGTGGAATGCCTGTTCCGAAAAGAGATTACAGTCAAAGGGCCTAAAATGCTCAGACTGAGTGAGTGACAATTCAATTGGAGATGAGGGTGCTCAGCACATTTCAGGGTTAAGCTGTACAATTTTGAATTTCTGTGCTCATGTAGCTACTTGCTGTTGCTATGAGGCCCATTTGAGTGGGTAATGCAGCAAAACCTCTTCATTTAAAAGATATTCGACATTACGCAACCTGACTACAGTGCTTACATATTCACAGGAAAATTGCTTACTGCTGCTAACCTGAGTGGGTAATTTTATTGTCATGAACCTGGTGACATACAGTATGTGGGATTCCCTTATGCATCGATGATTACTCCAAAGTGATCGATTGGCTTGGACTGGAATCTATCACAAGTAACAGCATCTCTTTGTGCCCTATCCACGCCCTACCATATCCGTGCATGCTGCATATGATTGAATGCAAATATGAAGCTGTTCTGTCTGGAAGTCAGAGAGAATGATTCCCAAAACGGAGCGGCCTGTGGCTGGGTGTGTGTTGGGTGTTTTGGATTAGCCTAATTTGCATCTCCTAGTGCTGCTAAATCAACAGTGATATGATTGCCAGCAAGCAAGAATGATAAGAAAGCCAAGAGTTGATGTTTTCATAGCTGTTTGTATCAGTTGGGCTTTGCTTACCCCATGATGGTAACTGCCTGTTGCACGAAGGCATGAAATAGCCCTTATTCCCTGTGTACTTACTGGGACCTGTCACAAATATTGTGAGAGAGCTAATTCCCATCAACAATTTTTCCTCATGCATGTTGCTTACCTTCCGACAACTTAGAGCTATTCTGGGGCAACATAGTGAGATAAATTGAGTTAATTGTTTCATGGGTTAAATTGTTAATGGCTGGTTATTTTCTTTAGATGAGAGAGAAATATGGGTCAGTTTGACTCAGAAAGAACAGTGAAAAAAACACACCGTAAACCAGTGACTCTCAACAGATGGAAAACGAAGCAGCTGTCAAAAGAGGTTAAGTCCCTTTCTCAGCAAAGGAAACCACTGTCCCCCATCACAGCAGCTCATTTAAGGTGCACTCTGTATATGTCAAGGCACTGAATGGGCCTCATAAGAGAAAACAGTACCACGTGCACAGATTATAACAATTCCATTCACCCCCTTCTAAAATGACACTCAACATACACCGACGAGCTAGTGGGCTGAACAGACTTTTTAAACATCTACGTGGTTTAAAAAGCAGGGATAGTTTTCATCCTAGCCCTCAGCACTGCTTTTTGCCTGGAAGACAAGATGTGTGATAGCTAGAAAAGGAGACACTATGAGCTTACCAAGACATCACTTCACCTTGTGTGTCTGTGGCACCTTTTGTTCTGAAGCAGTGACACTGGAGTTGCTGTATGTGTATGGCCCATGGGTTCTGTTCCTGGCACTGAGCTCCTGAGTGACCTTGGGCAAGTCACTCATCCGCTCTGTACCTTTGTTTCTGGTCCCACCCTTTGTCTGTCTTTTCTGTGTGGATTGTAAGCTCATTGGGGTAGGCACTGTCTCACCCTCTGTGTGTGTGTGTGCATACGGTGTTTAGTACAAGGAGGTCTCAATCTCCTGCCAGAATACCGATAATAAATAATGTTGTGATGTGAAATAATAATATGGCCTAGTGGACAGACCACTGGCTGGGCTTAGAAGATCTGGGTTCTATTCCTAGCTCTGACACTGGCCTGCTGGTTGAATGTGGGCAAATTGCTTCATCGCTCTCTGCCTCAGCTTCCCCATCTATAGAATTGGGATAAGGATGCTGCCCTCCTTTGTGAAGCACTTCGAGATCTGCTGATGAAGAGCACTACAGAAGAGCTAGCTATTACTTCTATTAATTATCATAAGGGGAACCCAGTCCTCCTCCACTGAAATGCAACCACTTCTGGGGTGGAACTCAGTCAGCACCAGGGACAATACACAACGGGTTAGGGCAGGAAGTATAGATCTCATATACAAATGACACTGCCGGGGGTAAAGATAGACAAGAATATATGTACCCAAGTTGAAATTTGAGCAGGACACCAGGGCTAACAGCTTCTGAAAAGTGCCCTGGGATCTTCAATAGGCAGAAATGGTCAGGGCCTTGGTTTTACACCTCATCGGAAAGACACATTTCATTTTAATCCCTTAAGGAATTTTTTCTTGGAAGGGAAACAGGATGTTGTTTGAGGATATTGATCGACAAAGCTGTACTTTTAATGTAACTGCATAAAGAGCCTCACTTTCCTTCCTATTAGCTGCAGTTGTGCTGCTCATTAGTCAAGTTTAAAAGTGGCTACAGCCAAACAATTCTACTTCCAAAATGAATGTGAGGTCAAGTCCAGGTTTTCAGTATTCCCACTGTAAATACTAAAAAGACCTCTAGTAATCCTCAACCATAATTGCTGGCTTTCATTTCCATTGGGGTTAACGTCTACTGCAGGTGTAAAAGTCTAGGATGTACTTTTATCTTGGATTCCCAGGCCCTGCCTGTTAAGGGAGGTGACTTGTGACACCAAAACCAGGAATAATTGGAAATCTCATGGGAAAGTCTGTTCATGTGAGAGACCCATCCCAATTTCCTAACCAGAAAAACAGCATCTGAACTTTTAGATTCTCACTTCAAAGATTCTCTGAACCTTTTGAGGCCCAGCCTTCATAGTAGCAATCCACCCAATTGGTCAGAAATGTTCTTTATGATGTCCATTAATAAATCATCCACAGAGAATCCACTGGGTCTGTCTCATCAGATTGTAAAGATGTGATATTGTATAGGATTATTGTGGTTCAACTACCTCTCTGATTGTACAGAAAATAATATGCTTTAGAAAGCATCCAAAGAGGAAGACAGTGTTTGCTGATAAAATGCTTAAATTAGCAGTTAATATTCAATATCTCCCTTCCAACTGCAGTCTTAATTATTCTTGTTCAAGTTTTAGACCAATTAGCTAAGAGCTAAGGAAGGTTCATTTTTAGTATTGTATCTTTCACTCAATAATAATGGGGGATTTTGGATATCCCCAGATTGACTAGAAAGATGCCACCTCAGGACGGGATACAGACATAAAATTTCTAGACACCATTAATGACTGCTTCTTGGAGCATCTAGTCCTCGAATGTACAAATGGAGAGGCGGTTCTTGATTTAGTCTAACGTAGCACACAGGATCTGGTCCAGGAGATGAATATAGTTGAACCGCTCAGTAATAGTGAACATAATGTAATTAAATTTAACATCTCTTCAGGGGGCGAAATACCAAAGAAACCCACCACAGTAGCATTTAACTTCCAACAAAGGGAACTACAAAAAACGAGGAGGCCAGTTAAACAGAAATTAAAAGGAACAGGCAGAAGAGTAAAATGCCTGCAAGCTGCATGGAAACATTTTAAAAACAACATAACAGTGGCTCAAACCAGGCAGCCAGGTCTTGGAGAGATTTTATCTCCACTAAATAGTCCTGGGTCTCTGGATTCAGATGCTGAGGATGCAGTGATCTCTGAAGCAGCCAGCTTTTATGATGGTGATTGAGAGATTTGTTTGTAAGTGCTTTTCTCAAACCTGCTCTGCATGCTCTCCATGCTGACCAGGGTTTAATGTGCTTGGGGTGGCACTTCTCAAGGGGTGGGGTGGCATTCTTTGCTTTGGCGGCGGCACTCCAATCTTTTTTTTTTTGTTTTTTTTTGCTTCTATGGCACTCCGGTTTTTTTTTTTTCCCCACTTGGTGCGGAAAAAAACAAGAGCTGACCCTGTTAATGGTGATGATAGAGCTAATTCCTTGCATGTGGATGGTGTGACCGCAGACTAATAAGACATGGCGAGACAAGGTTTCAGAGTGGTAAGAAAGGCCCCCACTACACATGTCTACTATCCTGTATCCTACCGGCTGTGACATACCTGGTATGTCTGACTGCCGTGCAGTAGCAGTAGCTGACTAGCTAGGCGAAAGGCAGTCAACTCTGTGATCTTGATCATAAATAGAGAAACCTCATATTTGTCTTAGCTAAACGTGAAAGGGCATTGCACGCACCCGTTAGTTCACCCCTCAGGGTTACACCTGGATTTCTCTTGTGATAAATGCACCCGATGCCCTCCCTTGAGCCTCACCAGGTGTCCTAGTTTGCCCAGACGCTTATAAGAAAACAAAATATAGTGGCTGTCACAGGAAATTGATGGTGCACCCACCTTCTTCTAGCAATGATCCCCACTCACTGCTCCACGTCCCTGCCAGCGTGCTGTTCAGGGAGCATTAAGACTATGCTCCCTCACTGAGCCTCATGTTCCAACGCTGTGACTCCTTCCTTCCCTTCCCTTCCTGCTGGTTTTCCCACTGGATGCCTGATCATATCTTTTTAGTAGTTCTGAGTCCTCCACTCTGCTAAGTATGCCCCCTTTGGCAAACGCATGCCAACAGCCTTGTTCAAAGGGCAGGCAGCAAGTGCTGCCAATGCTTCCATGCAGGCAGAGATTTGCCTGACATCTGCAGCGCTAGGGAGGTGGTGTGACACCCACTGTAAGCCTCAGGGCAGAAGTTTGGCTAACACCGTAGTAACTGGGCACCATGCCATAGCTGTACTGCGGTGAGGCATTCACAGCCTCTGTGTGAGTAACAGCCATGGGGGGCAAGGGAAGCTTCCCCAGATCAGGATGACGATGTCTGCCATGAGGAGTGGCTGGCACACTTGGCAGCTGCAGGACACGCCGGTCTGGCTGGGCAGATTAACCGTCAGGAATACAGCACCTTCCAGAGCAAAGTAACCTCTTTTCTGGTCACTCGAAATCAGAATGGGTCCTATGCCTCACTGGGGGCAAACCACCTTTAGAACAGCCACGCATGTCTTGTTATTTTATTGCATTTTGCTGAACTCTGCTCTCTCCAAAATCTTCCCAGTGAACAAGCCCCTTGTCTCTCTGTACCCCTCCTTCATCCCCATTGCCAGAAACTGAGTAGGCTGTTTCCTTCTCGAGGCCTTTGGGGAAACCTTTTCATCTGATGACAGTCCCGATTCTCCAGTCCTTCAGATTTATTTTCTGAGGCCTGGAGGTGGGGACCTAGCCCTCCGCAATCAGAGTTGTGCTCTGTGCTTCGTCTTCTGAGTTCTATATGCTTTGTAGTGTCTAGTCCTTTGCTCGTAGCATAGACTCTATTGTTTCAACTTTGTTTCCAGGTTTCGCAGCCCCAGCGTCATGGGCTGCGCTCCTCAGCTGGGAGTGATTTCCATTATCTTCATGCTGCTTGCACGGTCACTGGCTCTTCCTCCTCTGCCCTGCAAAAACCTGCTTTGGTCTCCCAGTGCATTTGCTTCTTCCAGTCCCTCTAGCCAGATCGCACATGTGGCCTGTGCAGGTCACAGGGATAATATCAGTGAGGGACAGACCAGAGTCCCAGGCTGCTGTTCAAGACAGCATCCTTCCTTCCCTGCTTGCCCATGGCAGCTATTCTGTGGGCTGTCAGACAAATTTCCCTCTCAGTCCTTTGGTCCTTTCTCATCCTTGGGGAGCTTGTCAAAGGGACTAAGAGAGAGAAGCCGTTTTGTAATTGGCTACAGATATTGGTGGCCAACTTGAGACACCTGGAACTTTATTTTCTAGAGTGTCATCCTGACACTCCCACAAAAGGTGTCTCTGGTTGGGCACCCAATAGTGAGGGAAGCCAAGAGCCCAACAGAGTGTGGGAATGTGCCACAGGAGGTTCCCCATATCCAGCAACCCCTTCGTGGATCAGAGCCCTCTTCAGCTGCAGGAACAGATTTCTGGCTGCACCTTTCAGCGCAAAGACCATGAGGCAGAATTGGATGAGTATCATCAGCCCTGGGGGCAGGGGGAAGTGTGTGTACTTTTGCAAGAAACGTCTGTGAATGAGAATTGGACCACTTTCACCATGGGTTTCTCTGTCTTTGCCAGCACAGTAATCGGGTTGAGGCATGCTGACAGGGCAGTGTGTACCTGAGACGCTTGTCCTGCTGATGCACCTTGGATCTTCACACAGATCTTTATTCACCTGGGCTGCCACCTTTCACCAGCACCACATCTACACATGATTTTGATCTATGCTGAAATTCAGTTATCCACAAATATGCACATTAGCTCAATAATGAAATTGCATTAAATATTCACATGATAGTATGTCAGAGTCCCTCTGGTTCTTCCCACTGTAACCCCCCCAAAAAGGTGTAACTCCTAGGAGAGGGTGAAAGACCCGTCACTAGGGCCAGGGCTGGGAAAAGAAAGCCGTCAGCAGTGGTGACAAGAGGAAAGGGGAGAAATGAGGAGGGAAACTGGGAAGAATAGAGAGGCAGTCAGGGCAGCTGAGAGGGAAAGTAAGTGGATTTGTTGTGAAACACTCAGTACCACAATAAGGGCTGCTGCTTCCCTCAGCACAGAGCCTGCCAAAGCCGCTCTCCAGGAGACCCGCCTTCCTCTGGCTTTCCTTGCAGAACAGGAAGCAACTAACTCCCTGCCACCATCTGCTCCGGCCCCACCTCACACAGCCCTTCTGTGCTTGGACAACAGGCCTGACATCCCTGAGATCCAGCTGCAAAGCTCAGAGGAATGTCATTATTTTCCTCTCTTCTCCAGCTGACTCCCCACTCCCCAGTCCCGGGCGTTCGGTTTACACAGCAGGGGGCTAGTGTGGCGTAGGAATGAGGAACCAGGCTGGAAATGGCTGCCTTGACTTGGAGGCTGAAGTGTGTCATTAATTGAGAAAACAGAGGGATACACCAGGAAGGGCCGTTCTGCTTACTCAGATCACAGAGTCCCGAGAGCCAAGTGCACCCGCTCCTGGAGCCCGGGCCTGGACACTTCCCAATGAAGCACAAGGAGAGTAACTCCATAGCAAACCATCTTACGTGTGCTTCTAGTTAGACAACCATTCCGTGTAGGGGGAAATCCCCTCACTGCATTTATCAGTGGGGACACAGATAGATGAGATCTCAGAGCTGCCATGCGAGGGGGCGAGGCTGTATTCGTCACAGCAGCCTTCCCATTGGCTTTCTTCAGGCCCTTCCCGCTCGGTGAGCCCTTCAGCCCCGGGAGAGTCTTCGGGGCGGACACTCAAATTACAGGACGTGGGGTGAGACGATGATTCTCTCCGGCTCACAGTCCACATCAAAAACTGATCAAATTGGGGTGAGCAAGGCTCTGCACCGCTCTGGTGAGGGGGACCTGTGTCCTGTATGGGCATCGCGGGCATATGTAATTCAATAGCCACCCCATGAGGGTCCCCAGCTCCTGCACGGGGACGGTTCCTTCCTTACCAAATTCCAGTTCATGGGAGTGTTTAGGAAAGGGACGTAATTCTGGGCTTGCCACTCGGAGAATATGACTCCCACTCTTTCCATACAGGGGCTGAGTGCGTCAGAGGTTATAGGACACTAGCGCTCCAGGCCCTATAAGGCCTATCTGCAGCTACCTGATGGGAGGCCAAAGCAGGTGGTGGGCCATAAGCACAGCAGGTTTTAACTCTGTCTGCTTACCTCCCCCCGTCTATTGCCTCAAATGTACTGCAGCATCCCCAGTGCTGAGGGTATGCAGGGGCAGGCACAGCACTGGGCTTACCAGAGAGTCTGTAATTCAGCAAGGTGCTCGCAACTGGGCCTCAGGCAGGCTGTGATTTTCTCTGAGCATGGCAGGCACCGCATGCACTTGGACCAGGAACTCGCTCATTTAGCCTCCAGATCCACAATGGCATCCCAAGGGCACCTCCGTACAAAGGGGGGCAACGAATCTAATCCCCTGGGGGAAAATGTGAACCATGGGTTGGGACACTATCCTGGGGGGACTGCCCCCCATATGCTTTACCATGGTGCTAGTGGGGGTGTTGGGGTCCCCCCTTGCTAGTGGGCAGTTGGAGGTGCGCAGAAAGCCTTCTAGTGTGATGACAATTGGCTCTGCCTGTGGTGGGAGCACCCAAAGAAGTGGCAAGGAATCAATGGGGTGCAAGGGACTGCACTGGGATTTCCCCCACTGGGAACGTGGGATGCAATTTGACTGATAAAGTTGCTGCCTGGTTAAAACCCATCTCACTTGTTCTTGCCTTCTTCCCTGTGGTGAGCACACAAAAGAAAACCATTAGGTTTAGGGGAAATCCCCTAACTGCATTGGTCAGTGGGAATACAGATAAATATTTAAATCTCAGAAGATTTGGAAGTCACACTTTGCATTAACCCCTAGCTGTCGGTGTAGTGGACTAGCCAACGTATCTTGCTGAGTCCCATTAATATGTGAGCGCAGGAAGTGGGAGCTGCAGCTTATGGAAATCCACAAAGATCTAACTAGCCAAATTCCACACATCCCTTGCACTGCCAAGAAGTGATCCTCTCCCTTAACTCTGTCCATTTCCCTGTCTCCCCCGGCAAGCAGATGGGACAGTTCATAATGGCAGAGAGAACTGGAGCCTGCAGAGCACTTAGAAAAAACAAATCCCCACCAATATTTGCTCTGCAACATGTACATTTCTTTTGGCCTGGCTGATGCTGAAGGATTATTTTCTGAAGTATTTCTAAACCTGCAGCCTGCCAGATACGCTTGGCTGGGAGCTGGGATTTCCCAACATGAACAGCATGGGTCACAGGAGTCCAGGAGTCTGCTTTTTCTGCATGTTTGGGGAAATCCTGATGCCTAGCACCAGGGGGTGAATGAGGATGACTCCACCGGCAGCATTGTGGGAACGAAGGCCTCCGCAAAGCAGGCTGCACACGCAGATCCCGGCAGCCCAGTGCACGCTCCCCTCCATAGATAACCAGTGCTGTCGCTGAATACCACTCTCGGGGAGAGGTACTGGCCCCGCCATTCCGAGTCCAGCCTCTGCTAAGAAAGCACAGCGCACTGCAGTACTCTGCGGGTCATTTCAGACATACCCGGAAGAAAGGCCTGCTGCAGCGCCCCTCTGGTGAGCTGCCCTGCCTGGGGCACCTCTGTCCCAGCCCTGCAGTTCCACTAGCTAAGCTGTCAGGAAGCTGCCACTCACCCCAGGGGCTGGTCCATGACTAGGATTGCTCAGTGCTACGGTAATACAGATAATTAACAATACTATGCTGCCTGGAGAGGGGACCTTTGTCACTTTCTATGTAACATGTACACCAGCTCCCTGGCATGCCCCATTCCTGATTCCTTTACCAGGCAGCCCAATCTTGTGTTATGGCCCATCACACGTTATACCCCTGTACCTCTGGGGCTACAGTAGGGCCCCATTATGCCTTCTGGCAATGGGTGAAGGAGCCTTGGGGGCAGAAATGTCCTTTGGAAACACCCCTTCCTCAGAAAGCCTCCCCTGCAGGTGTATGGGCTCTGTGCCAGCTCTGCTCCCAGCCCCAGGGTCAGGGGAGATGGTTTGGGCGGCTGGGAGTTGAGTCAGAATATAGTGCCACTGAACTAGGACAATGCTCTGCACCCCAGGACTCAAGGGGGGGCGCAGGAAACAGCACCTAGGTCAGAGCCACGCTGAGCTGGGAAAAGTCCCAGACAACAGGAAACACAGTGGTAACTTTATATCCCCGGAACCCCACATTCACCCTCATCCCTGTCCCATCACAGGAACAGAGTGACTATCAGACCCTGCCATGTTATCCCACCACACAGTCCTGTGCTCTGCCATCCCACTAGTTCCACCCAGCCACCCGCGCTGGCCACCAGCAGGTTTGCAAGCGAACGAGAGCACACGAGGCACTCTCCTAGCTAGCCAGAGCTAACAGGAGCCTGGTCGGAATGCTGCGTGGACACTACTTCTGGGTGGCACAGGTGTAATAATCTGTGTTGCCATTAAAATCTTCTCTCAAGCATGAGCAGGATTCAGTAGTTACAACCTCTGCGTTGACCCTTTCGTTTACAGCCGGTAGATTGTATTTGTGTAAAGATGTATTCCTTTCACTAGTTCCAAACATTTCACTCGGTCCCTTTCTCAAGAGCAGAGACTGGCTGAGCGGAAGCAGAGTCTGGCTGAGCGGCTCTGCTCAGAGGCTCTCATTTAAACAAATGATCCCCGGAGAGGAGCACGCAGAGGGTCACGTATATTTACTGTTGACAGGAATAATAAACATCACCTCACATGGAAATGGCACGCCAGAGTCACCCTCCACACGTTATTTTTCTGTTGCCAAGCTAAACATTCCACAGGTTGCACTTTGTCTCTGCAAAGCCCAACAGAGAGGAGACACAGACGGCAGCAGGAAGGTCTGCAGAGAGGGGACACATGGGAATGCAGTGGAGAGGAAACAAAAGGGGAGACTATGGCACTGGGGAGGTTGCAAGGTGCTTCCCTGGGAAAACTCAACTCAGGGTCAGTGTCAGGGTGACCCACTTGTTATCCCAGCTGATCAACTCAGGTTACTCGCCTGGATGAACACAGGGCCAGATCCAGCACCCACCAAAGTAAACCAAAAGACTGGCCTTGGGTGACATCTTGGCCCCACTGAAGTCAGTGGGAGGTTTGCCATTGACTTCAGTGGCCAGGGTTTCACCCATTGACCTCAGTGGGCATTGGCTCAGGCCAGCAGCGAGTCAGGCAGTGTCCTCGGGGCAGAGCCCTTTCCTCCTAACAAGCTGTTTTGAATCCTCGGTTCCCCTTTGGCTGCTGCTGGTCCTGGGTCTTGCACCTTTGTGCACCTCTGGTCATCCGTGCGACAGCGTGTTTCCTCGAGACACGAGAGGTGAGAGTTCCAAAAGCAAGCACTCAGCGTGAGCCTAATGCTGCCTTTGCCAAAGAGGGTGGGAATTGACCACTGACTTCAATGGAAGCATAGTTCGGCCTGCACTGACCTGGAAAATCTCTCCCAAGATGTATTATCCTTTGGAAGGCTCAGATCTCCTCTGGGGTCATCCATCTGCTTGACATGGGTTCTGAGCCCAGCCACATTAAGAAGCCCATTGATAACATTAGATCTATTCGGAGGAAGTGTAAACACTCCGTTCCTGATTTCCAGCACTTCCAACCATGGCTTCACACCCACGGTTCACATCTGAAACCCATGCTTTTCTGTCAGGCCTCTCAGCCAGCAGTAACAGCCACTCAGCTCGCCTTGCTCCTTTTGTTTTCTACACTGATTGCAAGATTGTCAAGACTGGGGCTGCATTACTTTGTAGGGCATTTTCTGTCTGTTGGAAAGTGCTGTTTTCAGGCAAGTGTAGTGTAAATGATAACAAGAGTTGGAGAAATACTGCAAAAAGGTGTTTACCCAACATGTTTATGAATGTGCTTCACTTCATGTTCACACCCCTTTTGTGTTCACTTTACACAAACACTGGTGTGACTAAGACTTATAGGCATGAGTATTCACAGAAGGCAAATTAGTGAATCACATGCTCAAGAATTCATTGCAGGAAATGCTTGTGCATTCGCCCCATCAGGTGACTGATACAATGTTGTTTGACCTACCTAGCCAGTCACAACTGAGCAACACTGCTGGATTTTCAAATTCTTGAGTGTCTAATGAACGCGGAGCTGTGTTTGTGACCCATTCATAAAGTAAAGAAACTCAGAAGAAAATCCCTTGAATAAATTCAGTAACAATTTGAGGAACTCATGAATATTCCACATGCAGAAGAATAGACTAAAGAGGCCTCATCAATTATTTACTCTGAATTATCCACTCTGCTCTAATAATAGTTAATAAAGTTATCTGTTTCTGCTGTAAGAAAGATACACTTCCCTATTGATTCCCAAACCTAACTTCAAACTGAACACCCAGCTCTAATTTCCAAGGAGAAAGACATGTTGCATCTCAAGATAAAGACTCCTTCCACCGCCTAAATCCTGTTGGCTCCAAGGTTAGCTCAGTGGAGGGGAGGAAATGTATTGAGTGGTACAAAAAGTCAGGGAATATTAGAGTAGGAGCGGCTAATGCAAAGTTAAACATGCCGACATCACTGAGCTTCCAAGTGTGTATTTGGAAGATAATTTGTTATCATCTTGGTCCAAAGTTAACCTGCTTGAAACCTGCTGTCTGGCATTTGGCCTCCTGGCCGATGATTGAGATAGGAGTAAACAGTCTAAAAGGGCTTCAAGCTCGTGTTTTGAGTAAATGCTTTGCTGCCAGGTTAAAAAAAAATTCCCCCCCGATGGAATATGGACTTCAGGACCCAGGCTCTTAGAGTAGTCATGCCTCGCCTGCTTTGCAGGGGTGAGCAGTGACCTAGTTTCGAAACGCTCCTATGCCAATTCTTTTCCAAAGGGCCTTTTGCAAACTGCTCTTTGATGGCAGCCGAAGGGACTCTCTCCTGAAGCGAGCCTCTTTCCTGAGTATGCGGAAGCCCCACAATACAAACTGAGGATGGAAACGTGGGGTGGGAAGTCAGAACTAGTGACATTCTGGAAATGAGGGTTGTGGGGGCAAAAGGGGAATAAATCTCCTGTTTTTCTTACAGATACCTGGAAAGTCCAGGTGCTTTGACGGTAAATAGGTGGTGAGGTGCTGTAAGCTGAGTGTTTCCTACGTGCCCATTCCCAAACTTTAAGCAGAGGTAGGAAGCAGCCAGGGAAAGGTAGGGGGAGTTGGGAAAACCTATATCGTCTTGACTGCCGCAAGCTGCACTGCAGCATAAAAATCAAAGAATAGAGCCCAGCCTGCAAGGTGTTCTATCCCAAAGCAGGGGAAGGAAATTCCAGCCATTACCAGTTGCAACTCAACTCAGTTCAAACTCAGTTCAATCCAGTAACCAGCCTGACCTCAAGCCAGAGTCAGCTCAATTTGAACTCAAGTTTAATTCAGTTTAATGCTGCTTCAGTCATTATTATTGCTGTATTGCTCTCTTTGCAGAAGCCGATTCTGTTAAGCTGAATTAGAGCTGGAACACATGTGCAATGTTGAACAGAGGCAGCCCCGTCTTCCTCCCCAGCCTGTCAGGAGTTTTACTGTTGCCTGCTGCAGAAACTCCATGAGACGGGAGATGGAGGTGGATTCGAAAGGTGCCATGTCCCACTAGCCAGCCCCCACTTCCAAAGAGTTCCAGTCTGAGCCCTGACTGCAGAGCTGCTGGAACTAGGGGTGTGGCTGCACCCCCAGGCTTGAAGTGGTTTCCATCATACACAAGGGTTACGGTTTGGTTCACTGGCTCTCAGCACCCCCACTGTATAAATTGTTCCAACGCCCCTGCTTGTCTGCTCCAGTCACAGCCATCACGGCAGCTGCATCAGTGTGAACCCCTAGTGCAGACGGGCCAAGCTGCTGTTTGCACTGGTGCAGTTTTCCCCTGCTTGAAACTGAAGTAACCCTCACCAGCAGGGCTGGCTCCAGCTTTTCTGCCATCCCAAGCGGCAAAAAAAAAACCAAAAAAAAACGAGCAGTAGCATTTCAAACGCGCTGCTTCTTCGGCGGCAGTTCGGTGGCGGGTCCTTCATTCCCTCTCCTCCTCTTCGGCTGCAGCTCAAAGAAGAAGAGAGGGACTGAGGGACCTGCTGCCGAATTCCCGCCAA
This sequence comes from Trachemys scripta elegans, assembly GCF_013100865.1. Lineage (NCBI taxonomy): Eukaryota > Metazoa > Chordata > Testudines > Emydidae > Trachemys > Trachemys scripta. The sequence goes on from NC_048301.1 coordinate 119,472,269, forward strand.
AGACCCGGACATGCCGCCCCAATATCGGATGGACGTGCCGCCCCTTTGAATTGGCCGCGCCAAGCACCAGCTTCCTTAGCTGGTGCCTGGAGCCGGCCCTGCTCACAGTGCCAATGGCAGTACCAGGCCTGCTTCTGCTCCCAGTGCAGCCAGTGGCCACAGTGGGGTAGAGCCAGGATCTACACTAGGGTTTGCTCCACTGCAGCTAGAAATGGAGAAATCCCCAATGCAGACCAGGCCTCAGACTGTAACATACACCAGAGCTTTCTATCCCCTGAGCTAGAGACCTTGGGGCTGAGGAATCATCAGAAGAAATCACCAGATTTTTGTATAAATTGTCCCAGCTGCCCGTTCTCTCCTCATGCTGCTTCCCCTCCTTGGCTTGGCGGCACTCCTAACGCAGTCAAGGCTCTGGACCATGCTTCTCTTGCCAGCAGCCAAGGCGTTCTCCCTCTCCTTTTGTGGCTGGGTTCTGTTCAGCCCAATGCAGGTGACCGCTGAGAAAGGAAGAAGCATTTATGGTCCCGTCTTTCCTGTTGCAGTGGTTCCACTTTAATTAACTATTGATTAGGTCAAAGCAAGAATGAAAAGTAAAAAGCCCTCTGTAGCACAGTGGCTATGGTAACCCCATGAGATGGTGGAGAGCTGGGTTCAATTCTTCCCTGGATCAGTTTAGAACACCATGGGCACTTAACCTTTCCTGTTGAAGTTGTTCCCCTTTAATTAACTATTGAATGGGTCCAAGCAAGTGCTAAGCGTGTGAAGCCCTCTATAGCACAGTGGTGTGGGTATTCACCTGTGAGTTCTATTCCCCTCTGTGCCATAGAGAACTTCCTACAATAGAGCTTTGCTTTGGCCCAATTAAAGTGGAACAGCTTCAACAGGAAAACAAGGTGAGCTTCTTATACAGGTTCTTTTAATCCAGGATGGTGGCTAGGGGAATTGAACACAGGTACTTCACAGCCCAGGTGAACACCCTCACCCCTGTACCACAGAGGGCTTTTTACATTAGAGTTTTCCTTTGGGCCAATTAATAGTTAATTAAAGCGAACCAGCTTCAATAAGAAAGCCCAAAAATTGTCATAGTTCAAATACTCTTTTTCCCTCCAAGCCCCAAGGAAGAATTAAACCAAGCTCTCAGCCACACAAAGTGAAGGCCTTAACCACAGTACTACCAAGGGCTTCCCTTGCTTAGTTTGTGCTTTGGCCCACTTAATAGTTAATTAAAGTGGAATAGCGAATTAAAGAGGCAAGGCTGAGGGCACTCCCTGTTCAAATCCCTACCCCTCATCACATAAAGGGAGCAATTGAACCTAGGTCTTTAAGAGCACAGGAGAGTTTCTAAACCACTGCACTATAAAGGACTTGACAGGTGGCATTTTGCCCAATTAATAGTTAATTAAAGTGGAACATCTTCAAGGGGAAAGACTCAGGGAGCCCCATTGCAGGCTGTCATTTATAAGCTACTCTCACTACCTACAGTGTGAGCAGTTTTGAAGGCAAGGAGCAGAAACTCTCAGACATGGTCACACATCAACGATGATCTGATAGTCTAGCAGGTAGCCCCATCTCTGCCTGTTGACGGCTTTATAAATTAGGACCATTGCTGTGAATTCATGGCATGGACAGACCTGACCAAACCAGAGAGTTAACAAAAAACCAAGCCGTAGTTGACTCAAGTAGTCCTTGCTCAGTACGAGTAACAAGATTTGAAGGTAGGTAAGTGCAGTCCAACCCAACCATAGCTTTTTCAGAGTCAACAGTCTGTGTCTCAATGGTATCTTTATTGTACAGCCACATCCAGTGGCAACGTGGGTGGGTGGGCGGGCGGGCGCGGGGACGTGTGGCACCCAGGGCCCTTCTCACTCACATGGTGCAGCTAGGGTGACCAGATGTCCCGATTTTATAGGGACAATCCTGATATTTGGGGCTTTTGCTTATATAGGCTCCTATTACCCCCACCCTATGTCCCGATTTTTCACACTTGCTAGCTGGTCACCCTAGGTGCAGCTGGCCCCGCTCCCTCTGCGGCAGCTGCTGGAGCCAGAGCTGTGTGGGGAGAGGCAGGAGCAACAGCTGGGAGTGGCAGGGAGAGACCACTGCTTTCCAGGAGGATAACTGAGGGCAAGGGGGGGGTGACTCAAGCTGTTCCAGGTGTGTCCAAACCTTTAAATTGCCCCCACACACTATCAGCAGGTGCAGGTCGTCCCTAGCCACATCTCTGGCTAGCGCACACTGTGAGTTGTTTGCTAAGAACCACCCAACAAGTGAGAAACTGCCACCAACACTGGTCTCCTTCAGCCAGCACCTGAAACATGCAAATTATCAATCACTCACAGTGAATCATGCAACAGTTCCGTATTTTCAAGCGCTCCCTGCCAACAACAGATGGGCATAGATAGCCTGGGACATCTTGTTCCTACCATGATGGTCCTGCACCTGCTCCATCCGCGTAGCTGTAAGAGTTTCTGTGGAACAAGGAGATGCAAATGCCGCAGGGAAAACTTTGGGTGCTCTGATGCATGTAACTGGGGTGATGATGAGCCTAGCAACAGAGTAGTGAACACCTCAGACACAGACTCTGAGCGGGAAGTAGAAATGTTTCAACTATCTGCAAATTACTGTGACTACTTCCGTGAGCAAATATATCTTGAAGGGGTGTTGCATGAGACGTTCAGTAGCTCATAGTTATATGCAGGGATCCCAGAAGAGCACATGCTTATACTTTGTTATTCACATGATCTATTCATACAAGCCATTCTGCAGCCCCAATGCATTACTGGTATACAAGTAGTTTACATGTATTATCATTTATTCAGCGATGTAAGACAGAAGATAATTACCATGTGTGCTTTAGATAAGCACATAAGCAGATAACATCAAAAATATATATTTTATAATTAGTTGGGAAGGGGTCTTATTATCTGCATAACTTCATAAAAATAGGCAGAAAAACTTTTCTCAAATCAGTCCATTCTACAAATAATGACAAATATTCTGATGTATTACGTGGTACAAACAAGCTCATACTGTCATGTGACTACAGACTTTTGCTTTAACCAATGGCAAAAGTACAGGAAAATGCATAAAATATATCACCTGGGGTTAAATATTTCCCAAGCTTTCCAAAGCAGTACTATTTTGGAGTATGCAGTTGCATTACCAATTGTATTTAGAAGTTTTCTGACAATTTTTGTCAAAATAAAACTATGTTTCTAAAGTCTTGGCCCTTTCTGTGATTTTGTGATTTTTTTTCAGATTTTTTCAGATAACATTTCAATATTACATAATGTAGAGAAACTGCACCACTTCTAGCAGCTCCATCCACCCGACGGCTGTCACGCTGCCTGGGGTGGTTCATGACCGTGAATGCCAACCTCAGGGCAGACTGCCAAACTGCTTGTATGTTCTATAATTGGATGTCACCAACCCAGTAACAAGTGTGAACTCCTGAAGCACAACAACTGTCGTACCATGGAGTCACAAACACACCGGTGAGCTGGACTGGTGGGTCCAGCAACAAATTTGTCAGTGCTCGGCTGAAGCCTGAAGCCATGGCAAGAGCTGGCACCTGGTCTGCCCGCATCACAATGGCCATCCGATAGGTGCCTAACGAGGTAGCAATGAAGTTTTTCTAGCTGAAGGGTTATCCCTTAGTGTCCAAACTGGGTCTGGCCATCCACAAAGGGCAGTCACTCTCCTTCCCCTAACTTAAAGCTGAGAGTTTGGTTTCTTTTTTACCTTTGGTATCAAAGCCCAGGGCCGATATTTCAATACACAAAGGGAGGTGGGTGCTTCACTGAGACCCTAGGACTGTGCTAGGAAGCTGCAAATGAATGGCATGCTGCTTGCTAAGGTGCTGCATGGAGACCGCGGCGGTTATTCCAAGGTTGCTGCATCAAAAGGAGACTGTGTCAGATGATGGGGCAGGGATTAGGAAGTGGCTGGGTAATTTTATCAGCACTAATAACACTTGACGCTATACATGTGACGAGAAGTATAATCTAATGATCAGAGCAGGAGATTGGGAGTTAGGAAACCTGGCTTTGCCACTAATTCATTGTGTGACCCTAGGCAGGTCTGTGACTCCGCTTCTCCATCTGTAAAATGGGGATAGTAATTCTTGCCCACCTCTGTAAAGAATTTGGAGACCCCTAGATAGAAGGCACACACAGGCTCATTTTGCCTATGATGCACATTGCACAGCTGACCTGATGTACTATGGGGTTCCGGGGAGGGTATGTACTGGATGGACCAGTGTTTGAGCTGCTCCAGCAAATCTTATATTCCCATGTTACTGATCATCTGTTGCTCATTTTCTGATGAAAGTTGCGGGTGGGGAAAAAAGGTTAATCAGAAACCAGCTTATTCATAAAAACTGTTTTGTTTTGTTTTTTGAATGGTGTGATGAGGAAGGCAGTTTGGTTTCTGGTTGGCAGACACAAGGTCAGCTCTACCCTGGTAAGCCAGCCTGTCCTCTCAAAGTCAGCCCAAACCCATGGTAGAGCCAGCTGCTGTCTTGCTGCTGCATGGAATTATCAGTCTTCTTGCATTACTTATTCCTATCCGGCCAAATATTTGAAACAGTCATTGGAATGAATGAAAAATTGTGACAGGAACTCTCTCTCCTCTGAAATCACTGGCTTGGTGTGGCCTTGTTGCTAAGTCTTGATAAAACCTCGGTGATTGCATTGCAGGGCAAAACTGTTTCTATTTCACATAATTTTGTTCCTTTGACACTAATGAGAAGCCTTTTGAAAGGAGGCCTTTTCACTGAGTAATCTGCATATCATCCATGTTGCTTATAGATTACTGCTGTCTGCTCCCATTGCCCAGGGACGACTCAGCAGTGCTTCTCTTAAGAAAGGAAAATAAAATAGTTTGATGACAATAACTCTTTATGGAAGACACAGCATTGCTTCTGCTGATAGAATCACACACAACAGAGCAGCCTCACCATATTCTACATTTAATTTACAACACGGCTTTCTTTTAGGTAAACTCGCCAGACCACTGGGGATAATTCTCTGCACAGGGCCTTCCACTATAGGGATATGAGCGCCCTCCAAACCAAACCCAGAGGAAAAGTACAGGAGTGTGTTTCAGGGCAGATCTCTGAGGTCTTGTCCACTCCACAACTTCTAAATGAACTGGCCACTAGTTAGTGGCACGTTGAGCTGTTTGTGTTTGCACACCAAGCACATAACCCTGGCAGCTAACAGTGTGTCACCCCTGCCCAAGGCCCACATCATCTTTCCTTAACCAGCTCCACACCCTGTTATTTTGCAGTGTCAGCAGGACCCCGAGCAGGTCTGTATGACAGGTTGGCGGGACCTGGCTTCCTTCCAGCTCTCTGTGCAGCAGGACATCCCGGAGCACAGGGCTGCTCCGTGTCCATGTCTCTGGACCCTGTGTCCTGCTAAGGCATGATGGGGGAGCTGCCCAGATTCTCCCAGCATGCACTGCTATGGCTTAGCAGCAGCGCAGTTGTCAGCGCAGTCCTGACTCAGCCCCATGTAGGATGCGGAGAGCTGCTGTGTGGGCACAATTCCTGTATCACTGAGTCAGGAGGGAGGGTCCCAGACTGAGTACAGAGACACAGCCATGCTATGGGTGAAGCCCCTTAGGTCTGGGCTGTGATGAGACACTAACTGGATGGCAGAGTGGCCTTTAATGACCCAACAGATGTCTTTGGCCACTGCCAGGCATTTGGGTCAAAGCCTTTCTTACCCCGAGGAGTGTATGCCAGGGCGTCTCTCACTGCTCTGAGGCAGTGATTCAGGGTAGGGGTCCTGGGACTGCCTGCAGTCCCCCTATAATCTCAGCTTCTCTCTCACCTGTAGGAGCAGCTGCTTAGAGGAACATGCCTACATGGGGAAGGAGGCTCTGACAAACATCTCCTGAGGACTCTCAGCAAAACCATCTGTGTAGCTGGCCAGTGCCAGCTTTCCAGGAGCAGCATGGCCTATGCCTAATTCCTTTTTACCCACTCACCACCTGAATTATCCCCCAAACACTCACATTACTAACAGGGAGTGGGCACAGATAGCTCCTGTCCCAGGTTTCCCATGTGCTGGGGCATGAAGCAGTCTAGAAAATAACTGGGCTACTTCTAATATTTGCCTTTGACAAAGGTATCATTGCAAACCTAAAAGCCTGGCTTGGATTGTGGGCACTAACCTGAGCAGAGAACACTCTGGTGTGGTAGTGCAGCCTGGAGAGATCTGATCCAGCCCTCAAATGGGTGTCTAAAAATAGAGACAAAGAAAAAGACCCGGGATCAGAATTTTCTCTATCACTCCTCCATTTTTCTCCCTAGACGAATCAGGAATATTCCTGTTTATCACTGTAAGTGTGTATGTGCTGCATGGTAAGCGCCACGTAGGAATTCATATCTTAGGAGAGATCTGCAGTTTGTCCTTTTGGGGGAAATGGGCTGTTATTGCTGGCTCAGGTCAGCCTGATTTACCTCATGGAGCGGTGATACGTGGGAATTTCAGCGTAAGCCAAGGCCAGTGTATCTTGGCAGTTTGCTCATGCCACTGGTTATTTAAAGTCCCCCATCAGCTTGCACATCACAGCGTTTCATCCATCTTCTGAAACAGATGCAGTTATTAACCTTTTTTTATCGGATGCCATTAGTGAACATGTTGACTCTGCTCGTAAATTCACCGAGCTGCTTGTGAAAAAGCGCTGGGTGGTGATAACCCCAGCTTCCAGCCCCCTCTTCTCCATTCTTCGGGGGGTGGGACACATTACGCAATATAATTTGCCCTTCTCATTTTTTCCTGTTTATAATTCATTTCTTGAAATCAGATGAGATGGTTTAACAACATATAAAGTGGTACCACGGGAACCGAGCTGCTTCTTTGCGCTGGAGAGGGAAGGTCCTGTCTTCTTTTCCATTCACACATCAAATCCTTTGCACAGTTAGTGTAGATGGAACCTAGCCATGTCACCTGGTTAAATCCCTGGACAGGACAAGGCTGTAAAGTCCAGTGGTGGAGACACACCTGGATCCTATTCCTAGCTACGTTACAGCTGCCAGTGGCCTGGTAACAGCCTCCTTAATAGCTGCAGCACAGATGGAACCTAGGTGCCGGTAATAGTGCCAGAGCCTTGGCGTGTCCAGCGCTTTAACCCAGAAACACAGATGGAGTTAGATGCCATCGACGCTACAATTCCTGGCCATTGTAACCAGTTCCTCTGGATCAGTCATTGGTGCAGTGTAGACAGGCCACCGGAGGATTCCACAGTAAGGTGGAAACCAGCCTCAGCAAACTGGGATATAGCTTTAAACTGGAAATTGCTCCTGTTTTATTTATACAGCATCCCAGGTGTGTATGGCCATGTTCCCAGCCCCACAGAGCTCACTGCCCTGGTATTAGACAGTGTCATGTGCTTCCAGGCCTGGCATTTGGTCCAGTGAGGGAGAGGCCTTCTCCTCTTTCTGTCTATCTGTGAGACTTGAGGTGCTGACCCAGCGGCATGCAGAGTTAACATCCCTGGGCGTGACCAGGGCCGGCGCTTCCACTAGGCAACCGTAGGCGGTCGCCTAGGGCGGCAGGATTTGGGGGGCGGCGTTCTGCCGTCCTTGGTGGAAATTCGGCGGCGGGTCCTTCACTCGCTCCGAGACCCACCGCCAAATTGCCCCGAAGACGCGGAGCAGAAGGACCCTCGCCGCCGAATGCTCAGAGGAGGAGCTCTGGGCAAAAACCCTGGCGCTGCTCCTGGGTGTGACCCTCCATTTAGGGTGACCAGATGTCCAGATTTTATAGGGACAGTCACAATTTTTGGGTCTTTTTCATATATTTTCTATTTTTCTATTACCCTCCACCCCCGTTCCAATTTTTCACACTTGCTATCTGGTCACCCTACCTCCATTGCTCTCTCCAGTTCACAGGTCAAGGTAAAAGACAATGGGGAGCCTACAGTCTGCCTTGATCATGTGAAAACTACACACTGCTGTATCTTCACTAGGATTTTGCCTCCTGTTAGTTACCAATACCACATGTTAGCGAACAGAAGGCAAGAACCCACTTTTTATCCTAGTGAAGACAAGGCCAAAGAGAGGACTCAGGGCTCTCTGGCAAACTCAGGGCCTGTCTACGCACAGCTGCTCCAGTTTAATTTAACCAGGTTTTTTAAACCAGGCTTATTCCGGGTTAGTTTAAAACCACTGGGAACAGGTTTAATCTATACTAAAACAAGCCATCCTTAAACCAGAATAAGCCTGTCCACACAGGGTGTTGCACCTGTTTAACTAAACTGGTGCAAGTTTGTCTGTAGACAAAGCCTAAGGCCTACTCTACATCTAAAACGTAGGTCGGCCTTGCTACATTGCTTAGGCGTGAGAGACCCCTGAGTCCCTTTAATCAGTTGTTAAGCTGATTTAAGCCCTGGTGTAGACACCACTAGGTCAATGGAAGAATTCTGCAGTCACCTCACTATCACCTCTTGAGGGGGTGGATTTACCACAGCAGTGGAAAAGCTCCCTCTGTCGCTGCAGCAAGCATCAACACTACAGCACGTCGTGGCAGCACCGCTGCTGAGCCACCGCAGCGCTTGTACTGTAGACAGAGCCTAATGTGCCATCAAAGCCGACACAGACTGAAAGTGAACCTGTTCTGACACACAGGCATTGCCAGATTGGCTTGGACTAGAATCATAGACTTTAAGGTCAGACCATTATGATCATCTAGTCTGACCTCCTGCACAACGCAGGCTACAGAATCTCACCCACCCACTCCTGTCTCAAACCTATGTCTGAGGCATTGAAGTCCTCAAGACTAGGGTCCGCCCAGCCCAGTATCCTGCCTTTGACAGGAGCAGCACCAGATGCTTTAGAGGAAGGTTCAAGAACCCCACAGCAGGGAGATGTAGGCTCATCTGCTCCCCAGAAAGATCTCATGCTACCCAGTAGTGAAGCTAGGGGGGGAGCGGGGCAGCGGCCGCACCCACGCCGAGCACAAGTGGCGCCTTTTTAATTTTACTCACCCGGGGCGGGGGGGGGGGGCACCACCCGCTGCGGCACTTTTACTGACGGGGCAGCGCTCCAGGTCTTCAGCGGCACTTCGGCAGCGGGACCTTCTCTCACTCCGGTGTCTTTGGCGGCACTGAGGCTTCATCGCCGAAATGCCGCCGAAGACCTGCGGAACTAGTGAAGGTCCTGCCGCCGAGATGCCGCTGAAAACCCGGAGTGCCGCCCCGTCAGTAGAAGCGCCGTAGCGGGTGGCACCTTTTTTTTTTTTTCCGCTCCCCCCCTTCCCTCCACCTGGCTGCGCCACTGATCCTACCCCTCAATAGTCAGAGATTGGTTTAAACCCTGCAGCAGGAGGAACCATTCTGATCACCTAGTGTGACCTCCTGCAAAACACAGGCCAGAACCTCCTCCAGTGACACCTGCATCCAGCCCAGGAGTGCTGGTGGAGCTAGAGCCCAGCTGTTAGAAAGGTTCACCTAGTCTTGCTCAAGTCACTCCTGAGGGCCAGAAAGGTTCTGGCCCAGCGGCTGAAATGCCTTGAAGGAAGCCATCCCTCTGGGATCTCCAGCCAGCGCCAGAAGTGCCAGTAACGTCCTATGAAAAGCGGCCTGAAGGCTTATCCAATGTGAACCAGAATTCTGACCCTGTTTTGCAAGTCATCCAGTGCTTGCGGTCACTGCTCCGTCCCTTTGCAGTGGTGCTGAGGCCTGGTGTTCTCTGTGCCCTCTCTGTTCTGCAGCACCAGAGAAAAATTAACAAGGGAAACCAGGCCCAGTTCTGCACTCAACAGCTGCTGTAGGCCGCTGTCTCTGGAGTGGATCCGTTGTCAATGAAGCTAGCTAGGGAACAGGTTTCAGAGTAGCAGCCGTGTTAGTCTGTATCCGCAAAAAGAACAGGAGTACTTGTGGCACCTTAGAGACTAACTAATTTATTTGAGCATAAGCTTTCGTGGACTACTGCCCACTTCATCAGAAGTTCACCTCAGCTTTGGACTGGAACTGGGAAAATCAGTTTGGCTGAGCTCAGCAGCGGCAGGGTCTGAACACCAAACTCCAGCCCTCCCCTGGGGTCTGGAAACAATGCACTTCCCTTCACCACCTGTGCCAAAATGCCACCAGAGAACCTGTGATCACGAGACGCCCGGCGCTGAGAGTTAGTCACTGGTATCTCCGAGCCAAATCTCAGAACCACTTAGGCCTGGCCTGATGCTGGTGTGAATGTAACCCGGCTGGCCAGTGCAGCACCCACACAGCCTCTGCTCTGAGCTTCTAACCTCTTCTCTTGCTGCACCGGGGTCAGAACTCGGAGGCTTGTGGTACGTGGGCAGTCACAACTTCCCTACTTTGAGAAAATAAAGCATCACTGTCCTATTAATTATGTGAGCTATGGAGCAATTTTTTTCCCAGAGTCACCTACTGGTTCACATATTAGTCCTACAGGCAGCTTAGCTAGTAGCGTAGCAACAGGGTGACCTGGTGCTCCATTCAGCTTCGCACGTTGTATTAGCCACACTGGACTCTCTCCATCTCTGCCCATTGCGCCGTGTTGCAGAGCCCCTCATTAGTACAATTAATAAGCCGCTTCTGTCAGTTCAATCAAACGCCCGGCTCGAGAGCAGCAAAAGGCTTTGGCAGATCAAGTGGGGGAGATTCTGGGTAGCACTGGGAAGTTGTAGGAAACCTTTCACCTCCCCCAAGGAACCGAACAAGAATGGAATTGTGGGACTGGGATTCTCTCAGGTCATGTTTGTTGATCGCCGGCTCGTTAGTATAATAAATCAGATCCCCTGTCATTTTGAATAAAGTCCCAGGTTCACTGGAAGGAACTTGGCAGAACACCTTGATATGATTAGTGATAGTGTGGACAAAGCCCTATGGAAGATGGTGTCTTGGCCTGAGCGTGCACACACGGATGCACACGCACACTCGCTCTCTGTGCGCCAGCCTGCTGCAAGGCCTTGCCTTGGGCAGCTTGGTTCATTCCAGGGCAGGCCCTCAAAGGAGCACCCCGTGCTGCAGGAGCACACAGAGATGGCGAGGGGAGCTGCGCCACGATACAAGGGCACGGCCGCGTTTCTCAGACACATGCTGACATTTTAGGAACATGCCTCCAAGCACCAAACCAACTCCTCAAGCTCCCCAGACCAAGCACCAAATTCACGGCCACACCAAAGCCCCAGCACATTTGAACAGATTGAGTGCTGTGTTCTCTCTGCCCCTGAAGTCCTTGGGGCAGCTCCCACATGCGGCACTTCCTTCTGCCCATTGCATACAGTGCCCCTGTGGGGCGGAGCTGAAAAATCTGTTCCAGTGAGATATAGGATCAGAGTAGGGGCTTGGCTCAGTGGCTTCTAAAAGCAGTAGTATCAGTCAAGGACTCAGGCGCTCTGGGTTCTGTTCTTGGCTCTTCCACTGAGCTACTGGGTGACCTTGGGCAAGTCACTTTCCCTTTACCTGTCTCTTTAGATTGTGAGCGCCCCGGGGCAGGAATTGTCTCATGCTCCCTGTGTGTACAGCACCTAGTACAATATGGCCTCATTCTCCACTGGGACCCGCAGATGCTATTGTTCTGGAAATAATGCTAGTAATAACAGATACCTCTCCTTATTACTGGCACCAGAGAACCACAGTTTGGTCTTATTGTGTGAAACATCCATTGTCTGCCTTTGCTCTGCTTCCCACTGCTCTGAATTTGCTGCTGAGCTTACACAGTGCAAATACGGCAGAGGGAATCTCTCCCCTACACACAGCCCAGTTGGCTGCGCTTCATTGCTCCCATGCTCGCTCATCTCAGCTCACCCCATATTCCATTGTCTGCCTCAGGGTCACTACCTGTCCCCAGCTCTGCTCAGGTCTCGTCTCCCATCCTTCCTAAGGGCCCAATTTTGCAAAATTCTCCTTTGCCTCTTTGGGACTTCTGCCTAAGCGAAGATGGCAAGATTGAATAAACCAATTCCTTACTTAGCCACGATTCAATACTTTTAAGCACACACTTAAGTCGACCTCTATTCAGGACAGCACTGAAGCATGAAGTCCCACTGAGTTACGTACATGCTGAAGCACTGTCCTGAATCAAGGACTCTAGATTGCCAAGAGACCAAAGTCTGTTACAAGCCAGCATCACAGTCTGGTTCAGACATACTGATGGATCAATTACAGAATGCTCCAGGGCTTGGTTGGAGGAAACCCCCAGAAATGCTCTTTGCAAAACCAGGCTGGCTCCATGGTGGGGTTTGTGGCCCATCCACTCCCTGCACCAACAGGGAGAGCAGAGACGGTGCCAAAATGGAAAACATCGAGGGGGAAATGACCCAGGCTTAGCCGAGACTCAGAAAAGGTTTGGTTTGAATTCCAGGCCCACATCTGAGTTGCTCTTATTTTATCTGAACCAGTTAAGCGTCACTAGCATGAAACACCAAGGCCAAGAAGTGTCGGAGTGAGACTTTGTGCTAGTCCATCCTGTGGCTATCAGAACAGTGCCGGCTGTGCCAAAGCACAGGTGCTACCACATGACAGGGCAAATGATGGACCAAGTTACAAGCCAGTTCCAGCACCTTTGCTGCCAGCTGCACAGTGCTGCACTGTTGTTATTTATGATCTCTGCATTTTATCCGCAGCCTGAGGCCAGGACTGCAGAAGACTGAGGCCCACACCAGAGATACCTCTTTCACCCACTAACCCCAACCCGCCCCAAGCTGAGGTTTTACCCTGAGAAGGGAGACGAGTGAGACACTCTGTTCATTAGCTATTGCTATGGATTTTATGCGGAAGGCGCCCAGATATTATGGTGATGGGCAGCATTATAAGACCCTATGATAGAGACCACCGGGTCCAGTGGTCTGTCTTTCCAGCACGATCAACTCCAGGTTCCCTGTCATATTCCACACATCTATTTCAGCTCTGGCCTTAGCTGAGAGAGGCGAAAAAGGTGCAAAAGGTGACCCAGCCTCCCGCCTGGCCCTGCCTGTGAATTGCTCTCCTTGACCTGTGGGTGTAAAGATTCATCTGATATCGGAATTCTCCAGTAGCATTCAGGAGCAAAGTGGAGAGGCCCTGCTCCCCGTGGCTGCAGCCGGGGCTGGATGTGGGAGCCACTGGGAGCAGGAGGCAGCTGTTGCCAGTGTCTGAGTGTTCTAGATGGAGGAAAATGTCAATGAAGTGGGGACTTGGGCACTGCAGCCGGTGAATTGCCAGGTCAGGTCCAGGCGCTTTCCTTTGGCCAGGGGAAGGGGCATCCCCCTCCCAGCAAAGAGAGCCCCACTCTGCTGCGCTCAGAGAACTACCCCCATTCTGAACAAGCCTTGCAAGCTTGTCTGGCTCTGAGCAGTATCAGCAGGGACAGGGTTAGGGAGCAAACCTGCTGCACCCTGGCTAGAGCCCCATTCTCCAGAAGGGCAGGCTGAGGCCCAGAGAGGGGAGGGAGGAGCAGAGCCTATCAGGCCAGCACTGCGTGTGCTGCCCTGTCCTTTGGCAGTCACAGATAATGGACACAGCTTCTGTTGTTGCCTTCCACCCTGCAAACCCCATGCTCTGTTTTGCTGAACTTTGCTCCAGCTTTTACGTCAGTTAGAAAGGTGCAGCCTTTGGATTCCGTTCCAGGTTCAGGCGACTTCAAACCACAAATCCTGCTGCCTCGGAGGCTGCCGACAGAACTCTCCTTGGCTTCCTCGGGACCAGGATCCGGGCCAGTAGGATTAAGGCCTTTTGCTAACAAACAAACAAACAAACAAAAAACCACCTTTGTTTGCAGTTAAGGTTAAATGCTCCTTTCCCTGAAACAACCCGTCCCACACGCCCCCATCCACAACCTGTCAGAAGTGTCTGAAACACATCCCCAACAAATCCTAAACTGCAGGGTCTGCCTCAGCACAGCTGAGACATGTGGAGGGCTTGCAGTCATTGTATCCCTACACTTGTTGTACTTAAAGTACTGCACAGGATCTTTTCAGGGGGAATAAGGCAGAACACCACATTTATTAGTAATACATGTATTTATTAACACTGTATTATATGCATATAATATATTACACTTACACTTACACTCACACACACACACACAAACCCATTCCGTTTTGTTGTTACCAATTAGTTGCTCCCTTTAACTTCACTGGCCAGGTGAGTTAGATGGGGGAGGGGGTGGAGCCGGGCTTCTGTCGATCCGGATCGATGCTCCCATGTTGACAAGACGAGATCCGGGGTCCTCTGCAAGACACCTCACTTTTATAGCAGCTTTCCTTTTATGCAAATCTATACCAGATTCAAACTCTGTGTCTGTGTCCATTGGTCCTTTGTGCTGCTTTCTTTTGAGTGTTGTCCCAATGCTGCAAAGAGGGTGTTTCCAAAAGAAGAGCTTGCTTCTAACCCTCGAGGCCGTCAGTATGTCTGCTTGTCTTTAATGAGCCCACTTGACACCTTTATTGTCCTTGGGTCTGGCTCCCAGCCCCTCTCCAACAGTTGAGGCTGTCTGGAGGTGCTGCCTTCCATGCCTTGCTCATTCACACCTCATTCATTCAACAGGGCAATTGATTAAGAGTGGAGGGGGGGAGAGCTCTTGTTCTACTGCTAGCAAAAAGAAATTTTTCTTCTATCTTATTCTATTCTTAGGGGCTATAATATTATACCAAGGGCAATGCAAAGTTTCTAAATGAGGCTTTGATACAAAGTTCCATGAAAACAGAGGTCACATGTGGGTAGACCCACCACAAGGTTATATGAAGAGGCACAATGTAAAGTCATATGAAAATTATTAGAGATTGATCTACACACTGAGACCTTCAGACTGGGGCAAATGGGAAAAGAGAGACTATTATCCAAAGAGCAAAGCCCTGGGCTGGGCATGTCTCCCTTGAACTAGGCTCCTTCCCAAGCCAGATCCTACAATGAATGATGAACCTGTGATAACACCACAGTTTCTTGCTATGGAAATGATTGTGATGTCACCAATCCAACAGTCTGACTTCACTGCAGGATCCAATCAAAAGAGCAGATTTGGGGAGGAAGGGGTAGGGAAGGGCCAAAATCTGAAGTCCAAAATCATCTTTGATAATGAGGAAGAAGGCACATGGCAACAACCTGCTAGGTGAAAAGCACAACCCCATGTGTCACAGGGTGAACACTTCTCTGTAACACAGAACCGTGGGTCAGTGTACGGGGGTCTAAAAAGTACCGTAAAATAAACTTTTTAAAAGATGCTTTGCTCTGATTTGGAGCTGAAAATGCAAATTTTAATGAAAGGGATTTTTAATTTTTAAAGACTAATTTCCTGAAGTGCCACTGAATTTAAATATCATTTAAAGATTACAAAATAATGGCCATGTTTTTCTGTTAAATTTATCAATGTATTTGGCCTCAGCACTGGGATAAATATTAAATTGTTCCTAATTTATTTCTCATAAAATCTAATTTAGGCAGATCGTTAATGCTTGATTTCATAGTCTCTGAAGAGGGCCGTCCCTACCGTTAAAAATAACTAGACCATTAACTCAGAGCCGCCTGTTTGCTTAAGAGGGAAAAAAATATCCGCCTCCAGCTGTCACCATACCCTCTCGGAGCAGGCCTGGGGGGCAAGGGAGGGGTGTATATCTGGCCTCCTCAGAGCCTCACCTGTGTCTGTGCCCAGAGCGCGGAGGTTTGCATGTGGGATCGTGGGCACTGTGACAGTGCTGGCTGTCGTACCCTGGACACCGAAGGTTCTGCAACATGGAGAAGGCTGCAGGCTTAACCTGTTCCTAGTAGGGTGACCAGATGTCCTGATTTTATAGGGACAGTCCTGATTTTTGGGTCTTTTTCTTATATAGGCTCCTATTACCCCCCACCCCCATCCCAATTTTTCACATTTGCTGTCTGGTCATCCTGGTTCCTAGAGGGGAATTCCTGACACTGCTGGGCTGATGGACCACTGGCTCAGTAACTCGGGGGATATAGAACTGGGAGGAACGGGAGGCTCAGAGGGTGAGGTGGGTGGAGGAACGAACCTGTGCAGAAGACCCCTCCCACTGTATATGTGTGCCAAGTCCCACCCTGTGTGCAAACAGAGGATTAAAGGCACACATGGTAGAAAAGTAACAGACTGTGGCCTGGTCTACACTAGATAATTAGATCGGTTTAACTACATCAGTCAGGGGAGTGATAATCCACCCCCTGAGTCACACTGTTAAGCTGACCTAAGTCCCCACACAGACAGCACTAGCTCGCCAGAAGAGTTCTTCCATCGACCTAGCTACCGCCCCTCGGGGAGGTGGATTACCCACGTGATGGGAGAACCCCTCCCGGCAGTGTAGGTGGCGCTGCACTGAAGCACTACAGCTGGGCACCTGCAGCCACTGCAGCGTTTTGAGTGTAGACAAGCCCCGGGTGTGTCTGTGACTGGGATCATGAAAACAGGCGAGGCTAGGCTGAAGCAGCACCCTTTGACAGGCGCTTTGTCCCCCGATGTCCAGGACCAATGCGGTTTACTGCTCAGCCTTTTTGCTGGGGAAGCTGTTCTGCTTTTAAATGCCTTTCTTCAGTACGTTGTTGCCGGCACCGGTGCCTTTTGGAAAAATGCTGGACCATATTCTTCCCTGGCACGACTCCATTAACTCGAGCTGACTGTGGTCAGTGAATGCCAAGCACTCGAGGAAGTGAACGTACTTCATTCCTGGAGTGGGGGCCCATACCTCTGCAAACCCTAAGCTGGGCTCCAAAGCTCCAGCAGACACTTGCATGTTGCAATGATCCTCTGGGAAAAGCAGCCCTGGCACTCCATTAGGAACACTGTGCCTTGGAGCAGTGTTTAGTCATTGCTGAGGGCTGGCCGGTGCTAGGTACAGAAAGGGATTCCAGTGGCTAGGTCGTTCTCAGTGGTTTGAGCGTTGGCCTGTTAAACCCAGGGTTGTGAGTTCAATCCTTGAGGGGGCCATGTAGGGATCTGGGGCAAAAATCTGATCTGTTTGGGGATTGGTCCTGCTTTGAGCAGGGGGTTGGACTAGATGACCTCCTGAGGTCCCGTCCAACCCTGATATTCTATGATTAGCCAGAGAAAATGGTAGAGGATTTGAGACTGTCAAGTTTAATTTAAGATCCAGTGAGCAAACATTTGAGAGATCAATGCAGAAATTGTAAAGCGTACTGATGTCAGCATGTGGGTGACTTGTGTACAAGAAGCTGAGCTAAAATCAGGAAGGGTAGAGGAATGGACTTGGGTCATAGCAGGAAAACGAGCGAGGCAGGTTGATTTCTCCATAACCTCTCGTTCATTTCAGGTAATTACTGCTAATAATATCCACGTTCATCCCAAAGGATCCAAATAACATACAAACGATGCACAGGAATCAATGGCCCACCAGTGAAATGCAGACCCTTCTGGGGTGGAAGTTGGCAGCTGATTAACAGCATACAGGGTACACAACCATTTGGCACAAGAAGTGTAAAAGAATACCAAATATCCATTCTAAACTACAGTTCTTCTCATTGTTTTTGCTCATACAAACTAACATGGCTACCACTCTGAGTTCTGCCTCCTTCAATCTCACTAATATCAGCATCTAACCAGGACACAATACTCCAACTGTTGCAGCAAATGCCATGGAAACTTTCATGCCCACAAGTGTCAGGGCCTCAGGTTTGCATCCAGCTGAAAAAAGTGGGCTTCAAATTAGTCACAAGCTTCTGTACTGTAAAGAAACCCACACGCATGTGTAGAGACACACACACCACTGTTGCATATGTTACTGAGTCCAGACATTTCAGGCACTGTGATGTTTTTATTCTGTGACCTTTCAAACAAATTTCATAGTTAGAAGTCCCAGGATCAGAAGTGGAGATAATACAGATTTCATATTTTGGTGCTGTTTTTAATTAAAAGAGTTACCTGGCTCCCCTGCCAGGCAGCTGCCACTTCCCAAACATGTAGGTTCTTTTCACTGAACTTTGTTACCTTGTGTCAAAGGGCTGTTTGCAGGCTTTGTGGATGATGGAAAGTGCTTTTCCTAACTTTCATCATAATGGGCATAGCAATAACCTGGGCCAGTATGAGGCAGCTGCTGTCTGCATGGTCTCACTCACCCCACCGACTTGTAGCGTGCTACTGTCACCTAGTGGTGCTCAGAGGAATGGAGAAGTGTCAAGGGCAACAAACACTTCAATTTTTGTACTTGATTTGGCTCCAGAGGGCTGAGATTATAAATCCACATAAGCAAAGAAATTCAAAGCTCACATATTTACTACAGGAGCCTACCTTAGCCTCCTTGGGCACAGCAAGGTGACAGCATGGCCGTTGTTAACTGGAACGTGTCCACGGCCAGTGTTCTTACACGCAACGTATCACTAGCTCCTAGTAGCAGCTTCCCCGGGTGTGACTGGCTTCATGCATTACCTGGCAATGTGAGACTATGTTCAACAATACTCCAGGGCAGTGCTGTGGGGAATCCATGGAGAGTCATAGAGTTTAAGGGCAGGAGAGACCAGCAAATCCTCTAGTCTGACCTCCTGTACATCACCGGCCACCACCATCCACTAAACCCAGCAAGCGTCTCATCTGACGAGAGCCTCACTAGAGCTGGCTGAATAAAAAGCATCAAGGCCAAGATTTCCTAAAGTGCCCAGTGGTTTGGAAGCCTCAGTTTTTGTGCCCAACTTGAGACACCCAAAAGGGACCAAATTTCAAGCAAGTGCTGAGTACCCACCACTGAAAAACCCCGTAAGATGCCCTGATCTGGTAGCTGCTCCTGGAAATCTCAGCCTAAATAACTAATTTGATGAGTGTCCTTAATAAAACATTCCACAAGCCCTTCTTTCCATCACCTGCCCAGCTCTTCTAACCCAGCTCGCTTATCAGTTAGGGGGGAGATTTCAGTGACCCTCAGGAGTCTGGCCCTTCTCAAGCATGAATGTGGGAGATGTGTACTTCTTGAGAGGACAGCTGGTCACTCGGGGCTCATCCTCTGGCAGACGAGTGTAGCTAGAATGCACAATCCTCATCCAAAGCGCACACCCAGCTAGATTGACTTTTCCATGCTCTGCCCCTCATTCCTATACATTGAGCATGGGCTGTTATATATTCTTTAGAAGTTCAGCACTGGAATAGATCTGGAGCAAGGGGCTTGGGAAACATGTCCCCAGCCAGCCATGCTGCTGGAGCTGCAGCTGAGCCTGGGTTTCCCCCATCCTTCATCCCACCCACCAATGTGCCTGCCATAAAATGCAAAGCCAGGGTCGCAAAATTCCCCTGGAGGTTTGCAGACTCTCCTCTCCCAGAGGTTTCATGCTGCTGTGACTACACTGACGTCAATGGAGCTACTCCGGATTTACACTGCTGCAAGTGAGAGGAGAATCAGGCTTGTTCTGTTTGAAAAACTTCTGTGTAGAGCAGGAGCGCTGCCAGCTTTTCTGCCGCCCTAGGCGGCGGAAGGTCCTGCCCCGAAATGCCGCCCCCCACAGAGGCAGCGGAAGGTCCCGCCGCCGAAATACCGCCGTGGTCGCTGCGCCCCAAACTGTTAATGGGTTGCGCCGGCCCTGGTGGAGAGGCAGGGCCTCTCCTCTGATGGCAACTGGTTTCGCTGAGACTAAAGCTGCTGGTGTAACAGAGCCGTCCCATTTCTGATCCTGCAGGTCAGGACCAGCTGAACACGTGGGAGGGGTTTCCATTAAGATGTAAATTCTCTTGTAATGCTCTTGTAAATGCAAATCCTGGAGGAAAGGGTTGTTAAAGAGACCTGCACTCCTTGTGCTTTGGTTCCAGACTCTCCTCTCTCCCTACTTGGCTCTTTCTGTGACAAATCTGGAATGATTAGCCAAGTAGTTTCAACAGCTCCTTAGTCGGTACAGATAAGACTAAAACTTTGCCCCTCCCTGAGCAACTCCTGCCTTTGCAATATGATCTGCAGGTTTGCACAGATGCTAGGATACCTGCCAGGAGCAATGGACTCAGCTGTCCTCTGCAGTGACTTTTCTCTGAATGTTCAGGCTTGCTTCCATACAGATCATGGTCTTCCGACCCGCAGCTTACACACTGGGAATGGCCAGTGTTGTGTTTCATGTTGCTTTGAGAAGCAGAAATCTGAATAGCTCCTGTGGTTGGAGGACAAGTCAGAGTTTATCAAGTATAAACCCTAGCCCAGACTGGCACAATCCAAGTGAGCTCCAGTAGAAGGTGCTGGCCAGGGGATTATGACAAAGCATCACTGGCCGGTGACTGCAGAGGTGTGTGCATTGGCTGGTGGGAACCCCAGGCCTGAACTCTAATGTGGCTCTTGCATCCCAGCAAGCTGGGCATGCTGTGGAGACAGAGTGCCCAGAGCTGGGGAGGAGATCCTCGCTGCACAGGCTGGAGGAGCAGGGCGTGCTGTGGGAGAAGCATGTTCAGCCTGGAGAGGTGCTGATGGGGTCTGTACCTCGACATGCCCTGCTCAGCTACCGAGGGAAGTGAGGGCAGGGGCATGAAAATCAGAGAGCCAGAAGAACCCCAAAAATGAAATATCTTGGCATTTCCATCTGAGGTGGGTGAGAATCAGCAATGCAGTGTAACGGGAACTGGGTCCTATGGGTCTGGACATTGCACAGCCCTTTGTCAGGGTCTCCCAGAGCAGGTGCTGTTTGTCCGTCGTGCACCCTGTGGGCTGCAAGAACGGGGCAAAACCCGGCTGAGCAAAGGGCCACTGTGGGTGTTCTGTCAGCAGCAGGGTCCAGACTAGCAGAGGCATTAGGACAGGGCTTGTTTTTCTTGTATTCCTAAGCCCTGGACACAGCATTTGGAAGGAGGAAGGGAGCTTCCACCAGCACTGCCCCACCATCTTTCTGCTGAACGTGGTTGATAATACCCATTATCAGTCTGGGGGAAGTGTTCCTTCGAACAGTGAGTCACAAGGCAGCTGCCTGTCCAAAGTTCTGTGCGCAGAGCCCGGAGGCTCTGTAAACGCAGTTCTTCTCCTTGGCAGTTCCGGGGACACTGACAACACAGGCCTGCGTGTTTACAACAGCCACCTGCCCATTGCACCAGAGGGGAACTAGCAGAATCAGCTCCCTTCCAGCTACAGGCCCTGTTCATGTTCAGAGATTGCTGTGAATGTGCCAGTCTCTGAGAGCAACCAACAGGGGGCGTGATTTTCAGAGGTGCTGAGCACTGATGCATTGACTTCAACTGGAACTGTGGTCTACTCCGCACCCTGAGAATCAGGCCCCGACTGGAGAACACACCTGAGCTCACCAGCTGGTAATTTCCAAATGACCCCCAGGTAGCGGTGCAGGCATGGAACACCCCCCCCCCCCCCGCATGGTGCAGCTATTTCTACTGATATCTTGAATGCGTTTTATTGCCTGCCAGGATGGGCTCCCCCTTAGCTAGGGCATATGACAAAGGGTGCCCCTAACAATGTGAGAGGCACCCTCTGCCTGCAGCACATTCAAAGCAATCCCTGAACGTGAGCTTTCTGCATCCTCATGGACTATCGCTGCCTGCAAGGTCTGAGCAATTGCAACAGCCAAAGCAGGGCCAGCCAAGGTCATTAGAAAGGCAGGAGGCTCCTGTGGGTAAGGCCCTGAACTAGGACTTGTGGGGGTGTAGGTTCAGTTGCTGCTCTGCCACACACTCCCAGGCATGGGGCAGTCAGAAGTTCCCAGCACCCACAATAGGGCCCAGCCAGGTTTTCAGAAGAGCTCCCTGCCAAGACTGAGCATGCCAGGGTCCTGCCTCTTAGTTCCAAGGAGTAGGTGAGGCTCTATGGAGCAAATACATATCACCCTACCTGTAAGGAATCATGACTTTTAAAGTAAACAGGATGTAAGGTACTTCATGGACAAAGCTCCAGTGACGGCTCCCATTCATCTCCTCCAAGGTGGCTGGAAAGTGCCAGGGTTGTAGTGCAAAGCTAATTAAGCAGACTGATGGCAGACAGCAGCCTACATGCTCCCGGCTCCCTCGGGGAGAGTGCTGTCGTTAGTGCGACCCATTATTGATGTTTTTCTCATAACTATTCCCATATGAAACGGAGGAAGAAACCAATGAAATTAAAGGGAAAACCACCAATGGAAAATGAACGGCATGAATGCAGACAAAGGACTGCCTGGTAGCTAAAAGTACCCTTCGACTGGACTGCAGTTCAGGAGAATTGCTCATGGGGAATTGGCTAATCACTGTGTCAGATGTGGACATGGATCCAAGAGAAGAGAACCCAGGGAACAATGATCAAGCAAAATGCCCACCCAGTACTGGCCCTAGGGGCAGAGTTCCATATTCTAGTCCTAGAAGAGGTCAGGAGCTGGAATTCATTCTCTGCGTTGGGAAATTTCTCCCAAGAATAGTATTTTATTAAGAAAAACAGAGTTCTTCCAAAAAAGTCCCTGGCTTTATTACCAGTTTATTAAATAGCTCTTTGCAGATTGCAGCCACTGCCTGGTTTTACAAACTCGGGTCTTGACCATCCTCCCATTGAAGTCAATGCCCTCATTCTCCTTGGCCTTGGTCCTTTGAGGACTCATTTGCACCTGTTCAAAGTTGTTGTCAAACACAGCTATTTTGATTGGGTAGCATTTTACACACACTTTATACAGGTGTGAATGACCACACAAAATACAAGGCAGTGGAGAATCAGGTCTGTGGAGTCTGATTTTTCAAGAGTTCCGGGCTAGATTTTCAAATGCTCAGTGCCCACAGCTGGGGCCAGTTTTTCATATGCACTCTGTACCGGTGTACTGAGCCCCTTTGAAAAGCTGCTCCTAGACTGTAAGTAACTAGATTAAAAATCATTCAAATTAGGGGCAGATGACAGATTTTGGAAAAGAAACATCTCCATTTGCGTGGGTTTGTTATCAAGCAGGTTCGTTCTTGTTTTAACATAAACAATTTAAATGTAGTCAGCTTGCACTCCAATTAAGATGTGAGGGGGTAAAAAACAATAACACAACACATGCATCTGGCATATGTGGGCAGGAATGAGTCCATTTAGGAAATAATATCGTAATGGAACTGTTGTTTGGTCTGATTTTTCTTCACACTAGAAGGTGCCACAAGCACTTATTTCTCAGGCTGCCTGATAAAGTGTGTAACTGCTAACAACAGCAACTCTGTGTGTGTGCAATGAGTAAAATAGACCATACTGCCGCTTTGTATGAAAACAGAGCTGACAGTAGCTACTGCTCAGAGCCAGGGGAGAACTCAGCTAGTGTTACAAAAGATGCCAGATTAAAGAGCATCCCTTACAGGGGATGGGAGAGTTTGCAGAACGGATAATGGAATACAGCACCTCAAATCCAGCCCAAGTCTGTAGTGACCAAGCAACAGCACCAGAGGCCGCTCAGTACTGTTCCTAGTGGCCAAGTAACCAGAAATGTCACCACCTAATTTGGTGCTGATTTTAGGGTGACCAGATGTCCTGATTTTATAGGGACAGTCCCGATTTTTGGGTCTTTTTCTTATATAGGCTCCTATTACACCCAAACCTTGTCCTGATTTTTCACATTTGCTGTCTGGTCACCCTAGCTGATTTGTTGGTAAGCCCTCTGCTGAAAGGCCTGTGAATGAATGAGGCACAAAGATGGAATGAGTGTCTGGAGGGCAGGGCAGGGAGAGGCACTGGTAAAGGAAGGTGAATGTGGGAGTCTTGCACTGCCTCTGTCCATCTATAGCTGTTCTTTGGATAAACAGAGGATTCAGTCTCATGGGCTACCAATTTCACCAGCACTAAATTCACCCTGAGGCTGATCTTGCACCGTACTCAAGGAGAGCAAGGTCAGATCAGCGAACATACTAATGATTTCTAATTGCACTGCTCTATGCAAGATGTAGCTTTCCAATTGTGCCACTAGATGGCACTCCTGTCTTTACCACCAATACCATCAGGCTAATAAGGCCACAGCAGGATAGACATATCCCAGGAGCGGTGATAACATAATTCATTGCATTCCTAGGAGTCAGCTCAGGACACAGATGGATTAAGACAGACCTCATGATGTACCCTCAACCTAGAGAGAGGTGAAAGTGAGGACCTCTGCTACAGGAGGATGGTATTTATCTCCAAGTACCCGTCAGACCTATTCCCCGGAGAGATTACCGTAACTGCCCCTTCCCTGCACTCAGATGAATTGTTTGCATTGTCTCAATTATACACAAACACAACTGCCCTACTTATTTAATTCTAAACTTGCTTCCTAGAATAACCAGAGGAAGGCACCAGCCTTGTAGGCGAGCAGCAGACTTCCCTATCCCCTTAACTATAACCTATTGCTATATAAACAAATACTTATTTTCCTTCTTGGGACTAAGAACTGTACAGGCACCTCAACATATAATGGCTGCAGACCTATAAAACCCAACAACATGTCAAACTACAGGAAACTGTATTGAGATCCAACCACCAGATTCAATGTGCGTTACCCCTTGCAGCTCTAATTTCTCCCTGCAGGACTGGGCTGCAGCCAACTGGTAGGGTTGCCAACCCTTCAGGATTGTCCTGGAGTCTCCAGGAATTAAAAAGATTAATCTTTAATTAAAGATTGTCATGTGCTGAAACCTCCAGGAATATGCCCACGCAAAACTGGCAACCAGTTGAGGCCTAATTAGCGCGGAATAGAGCGGAAGAATGACGTCTCCTGTCTTGCTTACAACACTCCTATAAATACATCCCAGAATGATGTTTGCTTTTTTTGCAACAGTGTTACACTGTTGACTCGTATTTAGCTTGTGATCCACTATGACCCCCAGATCCCTTTTTGGAGTACTACTTCCTAGGCAGTCATTTCCCATTTTGTATGTGTGCAACTGATTGTTCCTTCCTAAGTGTAGTACTTTGCATTTGTCCTTATTGAATTTCATCCTATTTACTTCAGACCAATTCTCCAGTTTGTCCAGATCGTTTTGAATTTTAATCCTATCCTCCAAAGCACTTGCAACCTCTCCCAGCTTGGTATCATTGGCAAACTTTGTAAGTGTACTCTCTATGCCATTATCTAAATCATCGATGAAGATATTGAACAGAACCCGACACAGAACTGATCCCTGAGGGACCTCACTCATTATGCCCTTCCAGCATGACTGTGAACCACTGATAACTACTCTCTGGGAACGGTTTTCCAACCAGTTATGCACCCACCTTATAGTAGCTCCATCTAGGTTGTCAAGTATCAGGGGGTAGCCGTGTTGGTCTATATCCACAAAAACAACAAGGAGTCCGGTGGCACCTTAAAGACTTACAGATTTATTTGGGCATAAGCTTTTGGCGGTAAAAAACCCAGATGCATCTGAAGAAGTGGGTTTTTTACCCATGAAAGCTTATGCCCAAATAAATCTATTAGTCTTTAAGGTGCCACTGGACTCCTTGTTGTTCATCTAGGTTGTATTTCCCTAGTTTGTTTATGAGAAGGTCATGCAAGACCATATCCAAAGCCTTACTAAAGTCAAGATATACCATGTTTACCACTTCTCCCTCATCCACGAGGCTTGTTACCCTGACAAAGAAAGCTATCAGGTTGGTTTGACACGTTTTGTTCTTGACAAATCCATGCTGTTACTTATCACCTTATTATCTTTTAGATGTTTGCAAACTGATTGCTTAATTATTTGCTCCGTTATCTTTCCGGGAACTGAAGTTAAGCTGACTGGTCTGAATTTCCTGGGTTGTCTTTATTTCCCTTTTTATAGATTGGCACTATATTATATTATAGATTGGCACTGTGCCCCCTAAAATTACTGATTACACCCTCTTGCGCAGCCAGCTGAAGAACATACACAGAGCCGTCTATGCATGAGTGATGTGATGCCATGGTGCTATTGTATGAGGTAGTGATGAGTGATCACTCTGCTTAAAATGCTTGCAGGAGATCTGCATTATTCTGAGTCTGGTTCCAATTGGCTGTGCATAAAAGCAAGAGCTTCACAGCCCTCCCCCCAGACTCCCTGTCTGGGAACCTCAGTCTTTAAAGGCACAGCCCCAATACCACTTCAGAGACAGGAAATGCAACTGACCATCTGCAAAATAGTGTAGTGGACTACCCATAAAGTAAACAAATTGAAAAAAGGTAGGGAAAAATAGAGAAGTCTCTCTGACCTTTCTTCATTATAGAAATCGTAGGGGTTATTTGTAATGACAGATAGAAGGAAATTTTCAGATGGAAATGTGGTTTTTAAATTGACGATATCCCACTGATTGAATGTTCAGCTCAGCATTGCTGCAGGGGAGATTATTGCTATACAAATGAAATATCATTTTAAAGGTAGCAACCCCCTTTGCCTGGAGGGGTTTAAAGAAGAACTTTGTTCAATGGCTGAGTCTTGTGTTTTCTTTCTCCTGCCCCCTGCTTTAGAAGTTGCATTCAATTTTAATGTGATATTTGGTTGCTATAGCTTGCTAATGACCCATTTCAGATGAGCTTCTGGCTGGTGCGCGGTGCTGGATTATGAGCCCTGGAGACAGCGGTCTCACTTTATCCCCAGACCAGGTACAGCAAGAGCAGTAGCATGGCCACATCTTTCCAGCACACCAGGCTTTGGCTCACCCACCTTCCCTACAGTGAAGGGTTTGGGTCAATGTCCTCCCACGTGGGAGCCAAGAACCCGCCCAGGGACTGAAGCCCCACCCCGTCCCCAGGCTGGCTCCTCCCACTTGCGCTGTCTAGCTCTAGCCCGCCCCCTAGCCCCGCCCCCTTCGAGCACTCATGTTGTCGCCTCCGCTATTGGCTCCTCCCCCTTCAGGTGCCAGTTTGTCGCCCCGCCCCCTGCTGCCTGTCGCTGCCCACCTGGCTGGTCTAGAAACCCCGCCCTTCTCCTCGTTGGCCACGCCCCCCGTGCGCGCTGAGCTCAGACGCCGCGCGCGGTGGGCGGGGCTAGCGGCTGTCCCGGCCTGTGTGCGCCCCGTAGCCGCCTGGGGCAGGGCCGCGGCCGGGAGGATGCGGGGAGCGGGGTCGCGGCGGGGGGCGCTGCCCCTGCTGCTCTTGCTGTGGGTGTGCGCGGCCGGGGAGCCGCCCGGCGAGGCCTGCGCCGCGCCCTGCTCCTGCCGCCGCGGCCTGCTGGACTGCAGCCGCCACCGCCTGCCGGGGGGGCCCGGCCCGGGCCGCCGGAGGATCCCGCCGCTGCCCGCCGGCACCACGGGCCTGTGAGTACGGGGAGGGCCGTTGCTAGGGGGCCGTTGCTAAGGCGCCTGCCCTGCCCCGCCTCCCTGCGCGCCAGGCCGTCCCGGCGGGGGGGGGGGCTCCTGCGCCGCCCCGCCTGATCTCGGCGGGGGCCCCTTGTGCACAGCCCCCGGCCCGCGGGGCTTCCGCCTGTCCGGCCCCACTGCCGCCTTCCCCGGTGCGCGGGGTGCCGGTGTCTGGCTAGCAACCCCCGTTGGGACTAAGGGCTGCAATTATGGGGCTGCTGCGCCGCCTTCTAATACCCAGTTATTTCTGCTGCCACCGACTGAGTAACGCAATGGCTCATTAAGTGAATTCAGACAAATCCCTCGTATCCTAAGGATTTTGGCAGGGTCAGTCCAGGTGAGTCGGCCGCCGCTGTTGTCATCAGAGAACACAACCCCCAAATCACTCAATTAGGTGGCGAATTCTGCCACCTTAGGCTGCTGGGAGGCCTTGGCTGTGTAATGTGAGTGAGACTGTACAGAAAGGTCTGATTTCTAATACCCTATATCTTTAATGTACGTGTGCATCTCCATCTCATAGTCTGGATTGAACCATGTTTACATTTTCTGATGAAGTGACCAGGACTTGCGAAATGCTCAGCAGGAGACATATTTCTTGCTACATATTAAGTTGAATAAATAACTGCACAGCTGTTAAAGCAGGTAGCTGTTTCTTTCCTTGGATTGAAAGGAACGTTAAGAAGCAGGATTTGTTTTGGAAAAGCATCATTGTTCCATGGGGCTTCATTTTCTGAAACCTGTCATTTTTAGATCTGTCCTGCTTCTTGATCTTTGTTTAGCCAGGAAATTGACTTTAAGTGACAGCTAATCTTCCAAAATATATAAGAACGTAAGAACGGCCGTACTGGGTCAGACCAAAGGTCCATCTAGCCAAGTATCCTGTCTACTGACAGTGGCCAATGCCAGGTGCCCCAGAGGGAGTGGACCAACAGGCAATGATCAAGTGATCTCTCTCCTGCCATCCATCTCCATCCTCTGACAAACAGAGGCTAGGGACACCATTCCTTACCCATTCTGGCTAATATCCATTAACGGACTTAACCACCATGAATTTATCCAGTTCTCTTTTAAATGCTGTTATAGTCCTAGCCTTCACAACCTCCTCAGGTAAGGAGTTCCACAAGTTGACTGGGCGCTGTTGAAGAAGAGCTTCTTTGTATTTGTTTTAAACCTGCTGCCTATTAATTTCATTTGGTGCCCCCTAGTTCTTGTATTATGGGAATAAATAAATAACTTTTCCTTATTCACTTTCTCCACATCACTCATGATTTTATATACCTCTATCATATCCCCCCATAGTCTCCTCTTTTCCAAGCTGAAGAGTCCTAGCCTCTTTAATCTCTCCTCATATGGGACCCGTTCCAAACCCCTAACCATTTTAGTTGCCCTTTTCTGAATCTTTTCTAGTGCCAGTATATGTTTTTTTAGATGAGGAGACCACATCTGTACGCAGTATTCGAGATGTGGGCATACCATCGATTTATATACGGGCAATAATATATTCTCAGTCTTATTCTCTATCCCCTTTTTAATGATCCCTAACATCCTGTTTGCTTTTTTGACCGCCTCTGCACAGTGCGCGGACATCTTCAGAGAACTATTCACGATGACTCCAAGATCTTTTTCCTGACTTGTTGTAGCTAAATTAGCCCCCATCATATTGTATGTATAGTTGGGGTTATTTTTTCCAATGTGCATTACTTTACATTTATCCACATTAAATTTCATTTGCCATTTTGTTGCCCAATCACTTCGTTTTGTGAGATCTTTTTGAAGTTCATCACAGTCTGCTTTGGTCTTAACAATCTTGAGCAGTTTAGTATCATCTGCAAACTTTGCCACCTCACTGGGAACCCCTTTCTCCAGATCATTTATAAATAAGTTGAATAGGATTGGTCCGAGGACTGACCCTTGGGGAACACCACTAGTTACCCCTCTCCATTCTGAGAATTTACCATTAATTCCTACCCTTTGTTCCCGGTCTTTTAACCAGTTCTCAATCCATGAAAGGACCTTCCCTTTTATCCCTTGACAACTTAATTTGAGAGCCTTTGGTGAGGGACCTTGTCAGAGGCTTTCTGGAAATCTAAGTACACTATGTCTACTGGATCCCCCTTGTCCACATGTTTGTTGACCCCTTCAAAGAACTCTAATAGATTAATAAGACACGATTTCCCTTTACAGAAACCATGTTGACTATTGCTCAACAGTTTGTTTTTCTGTATGTCTGACAATTTTATTCTTAACTATTGTTTTGACTAATTTGCCTTGTACTGACGATAGACTTACTGGTCTGTAATTGCCGGAATCACCTCTAGAGCCCTTTTTAAATATTGGCGTTACATTAGCTAACTTCCAGTCATTGGGTACAGAAGCCGATTTAAAGGACAGGTTACAAACCTTAGTTAATAGTTCCGCAACTTCACATTTGAGTTCTTTCAGAACTCTTGGGTGAATGCCATCTGGTCCCGGTGACTTGTTAATGTTAAGTTTATCAATTAATTCCAAAACCTCCTCTAGTGACACTTCAATCTGTGACAGTTCCTCGGATTTGTCACCTACAAAAGCCGGCTCAGGTTTGGGAATCTCCCTAACATCCTCAGCTGTGAAGACTGAAGCAAAACATCCATTTAGTTTCTCCGCAATGACTTTATCATCTTTAAGTGCTCCTTTTGTATCTCGATCATCAAGGGGCCCCACTGGTTGTTTAGCAGGCTTCCTGCTTCTGATATACTTAAAACATTTTATTATCTTTGGAGTTTTTGGCTAGCCGTTCTTCAAACTCCTCTTTGGCTTTTCTTATTACATTCTTGCACTTAATTTGGCAGTGTTTATGCTCCTTTCTATTTGCCTCACTAGGATTTGACTTCCACTTTTTAAAGGAAGTCTTTTTATCTCTCACTGCTTCTTTTACATGGTTGTTAAGCCACGGTGGCTCTTTTTTAGTTCTTTTACTGTGTTTCTTAATTTGGGGTATACATTGAAGTTGGGCCTCTATTATGGGGTCTTTAAAAAGCGCCCATGCAGCTTGCAGGGATTTCACTTTAGTCACTGTACTTTTTAACTTCTGTTTAACTAACCCCCTCATTTTTGCATAGTTCCCCCTTTTGAAATTAAATACCACAGTGTTGGGCTGTTGAGATGTTTTTCCCACCACAGGGATGTTGAATGCTATTGTATTATGGTCACTATTTCCAAGCGGTCCTGTTATAGTTACCTTTTGGACCAGCTCCTGCGCTCCACTCAGGACTAAATCTAGAGTTTCCTCTCCCCTTGTGGGTTCCTGTACCAGCTGCAGTTTTCTTTTGTAGCATATATATACTACAGAATAGCTTAGCAATAGGAAGAGGTGTCTTGAGGTAATGCTTTTGTAGAAACTGAACATAATGTATATAATCTGATATCTGGGGGAAAGGAGAGAGATGATTGTATTGTTGTGGATGAGAAAGTGACTCTAATCATTAGTATTTTATTGCTATAAAGTGCAAATTTGCTTTCCTTGACTGCCAAGAAAGGTGTGTTGTGTGAAGTTTCTGGTTTTAGTCTGATGGAGAAAAGACTGGACGTTAAGAACCTAAATATCTCTGTGGATCTGGGCCAAAGTTTGAGAGGAAATAAATGCCCTTACCTGTAAAAGAATGCACAGGCCCTATCATGGACCAAAACATTGTCTCAGTTTCCCTATGTAGATTAGGCCCAGTTGTCTTTTATATTGGATGGATAAAAGGAGAATTTAAATGCTCCAGACTGTTTAATAACCTCTTTCTTTCACAGTCCATGGTATGAGGTAATGACTTGTTCTGAGCATCAGATTTGAAACGCCAATTCTAATCCCAGTTGATCCTGCCCTTCATCTTCTGGAAAGAGAGAAACTGAGATTCATGCAGTTAACTTTTGTGACTATATTAGAAAGTCACTGGTCCTTTCTAAAAAATTGGATTTGACTTGTTCTTTGACCGTTTTTCTTCTCCCTGCACCAGCTGACAGGACTGTACTAGTTAGTGGCTGCAATTCAATGTTTGTGAAGCTCTCTGGGATCCTGTGAGTTGTAGATTTAAAGGTGTTGTAGAAATGCAATTGACTACTTTATTGGAACAACCTCTTTGGACAGCTACAGATTTTAACTGTAATTAAAGCTAATATTGGGTACAGTGAAAATGTAACTACTTAATTTTTTATTTGGCTAATCAAGGCATTTGCCAGTATCTGTGATAGTTTTGGGTAAGCCAAAAAGTGTCAAATTCCCCTGCTATAGCTTGTAAGAGTTTATAGATTTTTTTTCTATATAGCTAGACAGATTATATGGCTATATGAAATTTGCATGGATTTCACATTTCAGGTGGCAACATATGCAATCATAGGTGTGGTATTGCAATCATTTTGACTGTTCCATTCTCTTCTACCTGTACTTCAACTTCTTTCCTATCCTCTTTACTAGATATAGAGATTCCCCCTTTAATAAATTCTTCCCCAACAGATGTCTGCCTGAACCATATGCTCCTTCACACCAGTCAGCTTTCCCCTAGCCCCTAGTTTAAAAAATATCCTACAGTCTTTTTAATGTTACATGCCAGGAGTCTGGATCTGTTTTTGTTTTGTTTGTTTTTTTAGGCGGAGCCCATCTTTCCTGAATAGGTTCATCCTTTTCCCAAAAGTTCCTAATAAATCTAAAACTCTCCACCCCACATCATCTCCTCCAGCCATTTAGACCCTGCAATTCTGCCTGTCTTTCTGGCCCTGTGTGTGGCGCTGTAAGCATTTCAGAGGATGCTACCATGGGAGGTCTTGAACTTCAATCTCTTATCTAGTAGCCTAACGTTGGCTTCCAGGACTTCTCTCCTACCCCTCCCTATGTCATTGGTACCCACACATACTGCAGCCACTGGTGCCTCTCCAGCACTGCACGTTCATCTGTCTAGATGTCTCATGAGATCCACAACCTTCAAACCTGGCAGGCAATTTACATAAGTTCTCCTGGTCATCACAAACCAATTATCTATACTTCTAATAATCAAATCCCCTATTATTATTTCCTGGATCTTCCTAATAACTAGGGTTCCCTCCCCAGGAGGGGTATCCTTAGTGTGAGCGGGTACCAGCACATTGTCTTTAAGGAGGGTCCCAACTATGAGATGGTTTCCCTCCACTCAAGATTGATGTTCTCCTTCCACATGACTTTCCTCCTCCTTAACAGCACAGAGGCTGTCAGACTGGGGGTGGGTGGGACTGCTCAGTTATGTCCTTGAAAGTCTTCTCCTTAGACACCACTGTCTTAAACATAAATACTAATCATCATTGCATAACACTTACTGCTGTGTGGAAGAGAAGGGGTAAAGTCCCAGATCCACAAAGGTATTTAGGCTCCTAACTTTGATTGCAATCAGTGGATGTTAGGAACCTAAATACTTTTGTGGATCTGGGCCTGAGTTTGAGGGAAATCAAATGCCCTTGTGTATAAAAGAATGGGCAGGCCTTGTCTTGGACCAAAATATTGTCAATTTCCCTATGTAGATTAGGCCCAGTTGACTTGCATTGGATTGATGAAAGGAGAATTTAAATGCTCAAAACTGTTTAATAACATCCATTTGGAAGATAAATGCAAAACCCATATTCAATTATCTATAACAAGTTCTGGAATCCCATAGCTTACGTATATAGTCATAAATAAGAATTGCCTGTGAAAAGCTGTAGGTTTGGCAGGAATCAGGGATCTGAACTGTGAAAAGTAGGGCATGTCTCAGTTAACACCCTCAGTCTTCTGCTCACTACCCTGTAGGTAGGTAATGCCACACAAAAGGTATGTTCCCTCCTTGCAGTAAACAGTAAGAACTGATAAAGGGAAGCTTCAAAGTTGAGTTCAGCACACAAGTACAGCCTGCTAACCAGGCTATTATAAGATTTAACAAACCTTGAAAACTGCTGCCAGCGTTTTTTGGGAATGTCTTAACTCAGACCTTCCCCAAGGAAAATATTCTGTTCCTGAAGAATAATTGTAGTTCATCAGGTAGCTAATCACAAAAACAAAACAAAAACATCTGTTTTATTTAATGAGGGCAGGTTTTCTAGCTTACAAAAGTACTTCTATCGTTCTCCAAGCAGATAAAGGGGTGTGTTTAAAACCTTCATACAGAATGCAATGGGAAGAAGTGGTGTTGGCTCCTTTGCAAGATTGTGCAATCTGACAAATGCTGTAAACAATAATTAAGTATATGTTCTCTGTTATGGCTTTCAGGAGTTTAGCGCAAAAAGCATCTGGGGTGGGGAAAACAACTACTTCCATAACTACTCTAAATGTTCTGGATCCAAGCAAAAAGCTATAATGCACAAAAGCCATTCAATATTCAGTCATTTACCTGCATTTTTGTGTAAATTAAGAATTAAATCTCTTAACACGAAATAAATATTGACACCCATGCATATTGACATCAGTTCTGCTTAGGGTAACCAGATGTCCCAATTTTATAGGGACAGTCCTGATTTTGGGGGCTTTTTCTTATATAGGCACCTCACTCTCTGTCCCAGTTTTTTACACTTGCTATCTGGTCACCCTAATTCTGCCCCTTGTTGCTTTAAAGCACCAGAAATTATTATCTTATTCTTTGCATAAATTTTCCCCAAACTATTGGCAGATAAAGCTTCTAGCAGGCTTTTTCTTTTTCTTCCCCCTGGATAAAGGAGTTCTAAAAACATGGACTTGTGATGAAGTGTTCAGAAAGCCATCGTTCCAAATGTTTCTCTTGGGATGTAAGTGGGGGGGAACATGGTTACCTATGATGCAATATCCCTAGTATTGATTAGATTCCACAGTTTGTGTGGAAGACAAGCACTAAAGCTAAAGATCTTTAAATCAGCATGTCCAGATAACTCTTACCAAAGAGTTTTAATAGCTACTGGAGGAGCTGTAAGGACCATTTAGAACTGTCAGAACACTGGGGAAGTTCAAGAGGACTGGGAGAAAACTACCATTGTGCCAGTGTTTTAAAAAGGATAAACACAGTCAGCTACCTAGCCCTGATAGCCTATCTTGGGGGCGGAATAATGAAATGGCGGATTCAGGACTCCATTCATCAATAATTAAGAGGGTAATATAATGTCAGTCAATGTGGGTTAATGGGAAATAGTTTGACAAGATCTATCACATTTTGAGATTGCAGGCTTGATAAAGGGAATAGTATTGGTCCAATATACTTGGACTTCTGTAAGGCATTTAACTTGGTACCATGCGGCACTTTGATTAAGAAACTAGAATGAGACAAAATCAACACACATTAAATGAATTAAAAACTGGATAATGCATTGATCTCATAATGTAACTGTAATTGAGGAATCCTCAGAATAGTATGTTTCTAGTAGGGCCCTACACTATTTAATCAATGAGCTGGGAGAAAACAAAATCATTGCTGAAAGTTTGCAGATGACTCAAAGATTGGGGGAGTGATAAATAATGAAGGCAGGTCACTGATTCAGGTCAATATAGATTGCTCAGTAAACTGGATAAAAGGTTTTGTTTTGTTTGTTTGTTTTTTAAAAGGTATTTTCAGTTGGAGCTGAGTAACATATTTTTCAGCCAAAACATTTTGGGAGAAAAATGCAGGTTTGGCAACACCAAAACATTTAGTATATTTATCAGTTTCAATGACTTTGGTCAGGAAAAAAATAAATATTATTTTGGCTATATTTGTACACTTTTTTCAAAACAAAATATTTTGATTTTTTTGGACTTGAAATGAATTTCACTTCAAAATTTTCTTTAATTGTATTAAGAAAGATATAAAAATAGTCCAAAACAAAGTGTTTAGGTTTTTAAAATGAAACACTTTGTATGACCTGAAACACATTTTTTGACTCTTCAGTTAACTGAAATTTTTTTTTAAATTGTTTTTTCAGTTCAGCTTGAAACAATTTGTTTTAGAATTTTCAGAATTGCCAGCAAGTTGAAAAACTGGTTCTTCTCAGAGCTCTGGTTTCAGTGTGGCCAAATGCAAGGTCATATATAGGAACAGAGAATGTAGGCCATATGTACGGGGAGGTTTCAGAGTAGCAGCCGTGTGAGTCTGTATCCGCAAAAAGAACAGGAGTACTTGTGGCACCTTAGAGACTAACAAATTTATTAGAGCATAAGCTTTCGTGGACTACAGCCCACTTCTTCGGATGCATATAGAGTGGAATAAATATTGAGGATATATATATATATATATATGTACGGGGAGGGACAGAGTCTGAAAAAGATGGAAGGGGGAGTCATGATGGATAAGCAGCTGAAGATGAGCTTCCAGTGTGACTCTGACTAAAAGGACTAATATAATTCTTGGATGTATAAATAGGGGACTATCAAATAGAAGCAGGGTGATCTTATTACCTCTGTATGTCACTGGTGAAACACTTCTGGAATACTACGTCCAATTCTGGTGTCCACAACTCAGGAAGGAAGTTGAAAAAATGGAGAGAGTTCAGAAAAGAGCCTCCGAGTGATTAAGAGATTAAAGGACATGCCATATAGTGAAAGACTCAAGGATCTCAGTCCATTCAGCTTATCAAAGAGAATGTTAAGGGGTGACTTGATTAGGCTATACGTACTTAAAGAGAAATCTGATAATAGCGATCCCTTCAATCCAACAGACAAAGATATAAGAAGATCCCATGGTTGGAAGTTGAAGTTAGACAAACAGACTACATATTAAGAAATAAGGTACAAATTTTTAAGTCAGGATAAGTTACCAGGGGCTGTGGTGGTTTCTCCATTACTTAAAACCTGATTTACAAGAGCATCGATAGTTCAACCACAGCTATTGGACTTTAAGCAATAATTAATTCAGTGAAGTCTTATGACTTGTGTTATGCAGGGGGTCAAACTAGATGATCCCAGTGGTGATTCCTTCTGCCCTTAAAATGTATTGGGGTTTGTGGGGAGGAATCAATGGAGCTGCCATCTAGTGGAATGCGTCTGACAGGTAACCCAGGGAATGACATCTGATTTGACATCAGATAAGTGAACTGACATACCTATCCATTTTATTGTTGGAGAGAAGATTTGGAGACTACACTTCTGGAGGGTGAATCTGAAGTACAGCGAGTTCATACAGTTGTGATCAGATCGAGCTTACTGTACACTTTCCACACTGTGGACTTTAGACTGTATCTTTATATACCATTAAACGATATCAGATGTTAAACATTATACGCTTAAGGAATGAGAATATTGTAGTCGTATCAAACTCGAACATCTACTTATTCAAATACATTGGATTTGGATCGTTCTCCAGGACTTATAAAGACATCAGTTTGGTATGTGCGTTTCCTCCTATTTACTTAACAGATAAAAAATAGTTCAGCTCACAATGAATGTTTAGATGGGTTATATACCACACAAGATGAACCTTTAAAATATAGTGATTACACGGAGCAATGTGCATAGTGCAAAACACGAACTTCACAGTGCAAATCCAAGCATATTTAAGACAGCAGATTTTTTTCAGAACAACAAAATACAAATTATACTTAGAGTTTAGGATGAAAGCAGCAGAAAGTCTTACCTGTGTGACTGAATAATTTGTTCACTTGTTTGGAAAGTCAGACTTGTTCGATCGCTAAATGTAAAATGTTAGAAAAACCAAATGATCTATTTGAAAATGAATGGCATAAGGAATAGTTGGTGATTAATTATAAAAAGTGTCCAAAATTATGCTCTAAGGCAGTGTTTCCCAAACTTGGGACGCCACTTGTGTAGGGAAAGCCCCTGGCGGGCTGGGCTGGTTTGTTTACTTGCTGCGTCCACAGGTTCGGCCCATCCAGGCTCCCACTGGCCACGGTTCGCTGCTTTAGGCCAATGGGAGTCGCTGGAAGCGGCGGCCAGCACATCTCTCGGCCTGCGCCATTTCCAGCAGCTCCCATTGGCCTGGAGCAGCGAACCGCGGCCAGTGGGAGCTGCGATCGGCTGGACCTGCAGACGCAGCAGGTAAACAAACCGGCCCGCCCCGCCAGGGGCTTTCCCTACACAAGTGGCGTCCCAAGTTCGAGAAACATTGCTCTAAGGCACCAAATGCAAAAGTTCTTGGAAAAAGCAGGTAGTCTTACTTCAGTATCTTGTCAATGAAAACCCATTTTGCAATTTGGATCTACTTGTTAATAAAACACCTTGCTTTAGAACTTTAAATTTATATCGTCACAATAATCTTAATGAGACCAGTCAAAGCCTTTGGCATAATATCATTTGGTAGAAAACCATAGAATTTGACTGGTTAAACTGTGGGCTTTGTTGAGGGTCAGATTATATTAATAATCAAGGTGATAAACTGTTTGCTGTTATGTTGTAATTAATCTCCTCTGCCCATCATATTGCAAGTTTATTGTCCCGCTGCGAGGTCCAACGTATTCCTGCAGTAAATCTCTTCTGAATTATTTGCTGGAAAATAGTTATTCTAAACATTTGAATGTCATTTCCTTACATTTTTATAACTTTATGAGCGTAAACTTTCCTGCTTTGGCACTCCAGGATTCATTTAATGAGTTTCATCATGTATAAAAAGAGGGAGTTTAATGAAGTGAAGAATGGTTCAAGCTAGTATCATTGATAGCATAACAGCAGGTGAGAAGTCTGTTAGCAGATTTAGTCACTGATGAACTACACAAATCTATAGAAAGGCTAGAGCTTTCCAGCCTTGCCAAGCAGGGTAAATCCATAGTGATACTTTCCTAGATGCTTTTTCTCAATGCCTGGTTATTTCATGAACTGTTCTAGCTTGCTTGCAAGTTGTGGCTATTAATTAACCAGGCCATTTTGCAGTGCCATGTTCATTTTGTACTGATTTACTCCAAATGATTAATCTAGTGCATCCTGGCATTGAAAGCCCAGGAAGTGCCTTGGACTCTTGGGTCACGAGATTGACACACTGGATTATACCTGGCTAGGTGTTTTGTTCCATCTCAAGAGGCTTTTTACTCTTTTCACATCTCCTGAAAATAAGGGATTTTGTTAATGGCTCCTGATGGGAGAGAACTAAAAGATCTGCTGTAGACTGGCATATTTGACCAAAGCTGGGAGAATTCAATGGTCAAATGGCAAAGGTAGAAAATAAGGGAAATAGTCTGTTAAAAGAATAAGGATGCTGAATCTGCAGCCAGGAGCCTAATGGAAATGCAAGCTGGTTCCTGTGAGACCAGAAATTTACTTTTTACTTTCCTTATCCATTAGTCTCTGGTAACTATAGGTTATGCTCCTTACAGCACAGGTTTCCACAAGTGCAGAATAAAGATCTGTATTTTTAGAATACGGTGGACTTAGGGCAACAGAATCCTAATTTTTAATTTCTTAAAAGTCCCTAGGAATTCGTCAACTTCCTTTAAACTATGGCTTTCCTAGAATTTCTCATGGTATTAGGTATAAGATGAGTACAGGAACTGTGTTGTGGGTTTGGGTGGGTAGTTTTTTTTTTTTGGGGGGGGGAAGAGATCTTAATTAGCTGCAGCACAGTATTAACAATAGGAGTACTTGTGGCACCTTAGAGACTAACAAATTTATCTGAGCATAAGCTTTCGTGTAGTGCCATGTAGTGATCTAACAGAGTCTCAGCTTCAGAGTAGCTTTTTACTGAAATTAGCATACATTCCCATGGTAGCATATGAATCCCCAGGGAACAAAAAAATACAAGGTCCAGAGCTTGCTATATTCAGTTCTATGTCA
The DNA here is from genome assembly GCF_013100865.1 of Trachemys scripta elegans. Classification (NCBI taxonomy): domain Eukaryota; kingdom Metazoa; phylum Chordata; order Testudines; family Emydidae; genus Trachemys; species Trachemys scripta. The sequence continues at coordinate 119,511,035 of NC_048301.1, forward strand.
GTGTCAAGAAAGCACTGCTAGTCTGAGGAACCAGTAAGACTTGAAGTAAACCATCAGGACAAGTGTACTCAAACTGCTTCATAAAGTAGCCCTCTTTCTAATACAGAGACTGTCTTGTGGTAATCTCCCTCTTCCCATCCCATTTATGACTGAAAAACTTCTCTAGAGCAACTGCAACAATTGCTGACATGGAAAGGTGATATTAGAAAGTTATTTATTATTAATATTAGTTACAGCATGGAAATGAGGATGTAGTGCCATGTGAGCAGGCAGATCTCTACACACCAGTAGTCTAAAGAGTAAATCTTAAACTCTGGTATAGAATAATAGAAAACTGTGCAGCTCATAATTCACTTCCAAGGTGTAGGACCTTTTTCACATCATTCTGATGATCATTTGTGCTAGTCACTGTCTCAGGCTACTAACCACTGCTGTAGTTATGTCCCCTCTGAAAGTGTAGAGGCACAGATTTCAAATGACATTGAATGTAATCTCTGACTTGAGAAACTAGTGGCAATGACTGCTAAAATATGTCTGAAATTAAGGGGCAAGACTTGTTCAGTCTCCCATGACCTAGTCAATTCCTGGTTCCTTGTCTTTGATGGCCACTCAAGTGGTGGCTTTTGTGTGTGAACTCTGCTTGTCTGTGGAAGCAGACTGAAGCCACCAGACCTCTTTCAGATACAATACCTTTCATAAAGCTGTAGGGTGACCACAGGCCTGTGCTGGAATTGAGCAACAGGATCTAACTCGCTATCAGTCGCTCAAACCATCCAATTTCCAGACTATCCTTAGTTTCTTGACTTGGTTTGAAAAGTAGGATTTCACCCTGTGAGTACAAGGTTAATGAGTGGATAAACCTACGGGACTGAATTTGTCTGCTTTCTGCTATCTTCCATGGTACGTGTAATTGACTTACTCTTGCCATGATCAAAATGTTTGTAATTCCTCTGCTGTGTTGTTTTTAACACTGTTGCGGTGAGCACACCTGTTAGTGCCAGAGAGAGTTGCACTCAGTACAAATAATCAGGTGGAAGAAAAGGCAGTTCATCTTGTTCTTAATATTTTGCTGCTTCGCTCTTACTATTGACCAGCAGCATGTGGTGCAGAAACGCCATGTGAAACGAGTTCTTACAGGAGCCACTTGCATCTTGGTTAGTATTCAGGTAATGCTACAAAATGCTGGATACAGATGTGCTGTCTATAATTCTCTGACAAATGAAGAGTGAAATCCTGGCCCCCTGGAAGTTGACAGGGAGTCTTGCTACTGGTTTCCACGTGGACAGGATTTCACCTGTATTTCATCTTGCTTGCCTCTGCAGAAGGAGAAAAATGTCACTTGTATTGTTCATCTATTGCTGAGGGTATCTCTGAATTTTATTTGAAGCACCAAATTCTCATTCACAAACCTGTTTGGATTTCTGCATGCCTTATCTAAATTATTTACATCCCAGTGGTACTAAAGAGCAACATTAACAGCATGTCTGACTGCATGATACCAAGAATTTTTATAATTCATCATTTTTTTTTACACTTATGTCACTATAGATTTAGCATGAGTGGGAGTTGAGTTCATAACACTAAAAGCCATTTTTTCTTCACAAAGACATGTTTTCTTTATTCACTCTATAAATACTCAAATAGCATCGGGGTTTCTAGGGGTTGGAGTGGTGAAAGAAATTAAGATTCCTTAGTAACTGAGTGTCTAGGTTGCAACAATCTAGTGTTGTAACGGACTAAATTCATCAGGGATATTGATTACATTCTAGGAGCTCTTGAAGGGAAAGACAGCTATGGCAGGTCAGGTATATTTAGAAGCTTAAATAAGGGGTCCATGAGTGCTGAGATCTGTGTGGTGAGTTCGGGCACATAGAACTCATGGCCACAAGATGTTGTGGTCAAGAATTTAGCAGGATTAAAACAAATTTGGCATGCAACATCCACAGCTACACTAGATAGGATTTAAAACATTGTAAGAGATGTACACCCTCACGGGTCAGGTTACAGCCACTATGCACCCGGATTTGGGATGCAACGTCCCATGTGGGTCAGTTATTCATAATTCTCATTTATGGTGTTCCTTGAAATTTCTTTTGAAGCAGCTGGGACTGGCCACTGTCAGAATAGATCGTCTAGCTGAGTATCCTGTCTCTAGTCCTCTGGCACATTTGCCTTCCAGAGTTAGCAAACAATTGGGGAAGTTTTTTGTCCACAGGCTATGTGGCGTTGATGGTCAGAGCACAAACAGTCAGTAAACATTAGTTTTGAGAGAGGCTGTCCTTTTAGAATGAGAAGTAAATTATTCTGTTACTGTTGTGGCCCCTCCTGATTCATGTTATGGCATTTTTACTCTCAGTTCATGAGAAAATTGAAGTGAGGTAATGGTGAAGGTCACCATGTGATTGATCAATCTGCAAAAATATAATCAGTTTTTCCATGTGTGACAACTGGGAACTTATTTGCACTTGTTTTAGCTTGAGTGTAGGAAATTCTGACAAGCTTGCATGCAAGAAAAATCCATTTGCTTGAGTGCACTTATCAATCTTTCTGACTTCTCCCCCACTTGCTAATATTTCTATAGAATGTGATATGTGCTTGTTTTACTGTTAAGTGTTTAGTGACATTGTGTGCACCATGCCCTGCCCTCCCCATCCTCTAGCAGGTACCCATATGATTTAAGGCCAGCTGTTATCTTTGGATGCAGCAGTCTCAAACATTCGAAACAAACTGTATAATTTCAGATAATGCCCTTTTTGTCTTCAACTAAATTCTGAGTTGAGAGAGAACCAAGTTTTCAAGAAAGTACATGCATCTCTGGTTAGACTGTATCCCATTCAGTGTTGAAGCATAAACAGTGTTCCCAGATTCTGGCAAAAAATTAAGCTCAGAGTTTTTTTGGAGGACTCCAGTAAGGATTTTTAAGATCCCATTCAGTGTTTATCCCAAATCCCCATCTCTCTCTTTATTGATGGAAATCAGGTCAGTGTCTGCCACAACTATCTTCTGTGGTGTAGGGAAAAGTTAACAAATAAGGTTTCAGATGTGAGCTCACTCAAACTGGAAAGTTGTTAAAACGCCAAAGGACTGTGAAATCATGGAATTCACTTTAAATGATTGAAATCATTTTATGTTCAAATTTGGTATTTTATAAAGAGACTCATCCTTTCTCTTTAAACAAAAACAAAACCCACTCTTAGCTACTAATGTGCAAGCCTAATTTAAGGATGGCATGTGTGATTGCACTTTAAGATTCTATTTAGAAATAGCCATTAGAACACCATTTATAAACGAAGCAGTTGCTTGTTCCATGGGTCAAATTGCTTATAGCCATATGCACCACCTCTTGCTGATGTGCTTATAACTCATACAGCCTATATCTGTAACATATTTGTAGCCTCTATTAATCACTTAACCTTTTATAAACAATGTATAAAGTGTGGCTGTGTGTGTGTTATATCTGAGTGGAGCGCCTCTCTAACAAAAGGAGAGCTACTATTGCTGATACCACCTTAATTTAACTGTAACATGCCTAAAGCTATAATGAAAGTATCTAATACTTCTCTGATAAGCAGGTGTGACACCAGCTAGGTGAGACAGAACTTTCTATTTTAATAAAGACCATTGTTGAAACATGTAGGCATATGTCGTTGGTGTGCTTGCTAGGGTGAGATAAACAGTTACCATTTCTGTTATCTGCACTGTTTCACAAAGTTGCTGTTGTTGCCAGCCCTGTTCTAATATACCATGTTTGGGCTGTCAGCACAAGCCACCTGGGTTTCATCTTTGCCCTGGATAGAAGCCAAAATGCATTAACAAGGTGGATTTTTAAAAAAAGTATTTTAATACAACCTTGTTATGGAGCGACAGTTCTCTCTCTCTCTCCATAGTTAAGGCTAGAACCACATTTCTGTTGTCAGCCTGATTTTGGTAACCGTTGTAAGTCCCTGCTCCAAAGAGCTGACAGTCTTACTATATGCTTGTCCAGTGTCCTGCATGATGGGGCTGCAATGTCTGCTTGTGGTTGTAGGCCCCATTGTATAACAATTGACATGTTAGGTCTGAGGCAAAAGCAGAGCATTTTACAAAATGTGAAGTGAATTGGGTAAGACTTAATTTTTCCTGTTTCTCTATCTACCAAACTCTTACATTCCCTTCCTACTGTTCCATTTGTCCTCCCTTTTTCTCATTAGTGTCCTCCGTAAACAAAAACAAACTGGAGCTAAAACAGTGCTTCTGAATGTGCCCTCGTTCCTTTTCTTTTCCTACCTCTTGTTTGTCTCTTGCTTATGTGCTCTTTGTGCAGGAATTGCTCTTTAAAATAACTCGCCTTAACTGCTAAGATGTATGTATCTGTCAAGGGTTTTACCCTTGGGGAGGGTGAGAAAACAGGGTCACAACTGCAAAAACCTTCCCAGAGTAATTGCTGGAATCTTAAAAGGGTATTCTCAGTACATCTTTTGAAGGTGTGGGGAGTCTTTCCTAGTGAGCTTTGGAAAACTGCCATTAAACTTCCAGAAAGTGCTCATGGCGAATATTTCATGTGATCTCTTTATCTGTCAACCCATATTTATTTTAACTAACAGAGTTAGTCCATTAATGGCATAAAGAACTAGATTTTTCCAAGTAATAAATATAGTAAGCTAGAGGGAACCTTTCTTATTGTTTGGTGTAATAATATATGTTCCAAAAAATATGAAAATTGATTTGACCTGCTTGTGAATTTTAGATGAAACAACTTGTAATGTACAGCACACAACTACTTGGGTCCAGACTATAGAATAATCTCTTTTCTCTTTATTCTCCAGGGATTTAAGTCATAATCACTTACTGTCCTCTAACTGGAGCATTGGTTTGTCTATTCACACACTGCAAGAAGTGTAAGTTAATCTAAGTTATCATTGTTTATTTTAAACACTTCGTTGCAGAGTTCTTACATGTTCATATTTAGGATTCTAACTTGTCTATTTCTAAGCTCCGATTCCTAAGGCACATCAGGATGGTCTGAATTACTAAAAAATATTTGAAGCAAGGTAGCAGAAATTGACAGCCCTATTTTAGTAGCACAGTACGTGTAAGGCAGAGATATGTTCCACCCGCAGAACCACATTTCATCAGGAAGTGTAGAAATCTAGTACTCATTCCATTATTTTAAAATAGAAACAGGGCATCACTTTGTTTTGAATGTAGCTAATTTTTAGATGCCATTAAATTAAATTAACTACCTAAAGCGGTTCTGTTTTTTGGATTGCTGAGTCTTCCAAACTTTTGTTTCTAAACTAGCTCTTAAGGGGTCTACCAGCACTGTCTACTGCAAAATGTCATTCATGTAGCTAAAGTGTTCACAATACTATAGTATCCAGAGAAATCTTTCAGTTGTTTAGCTGTCTAGAACGGCTTTTCCCTTTTTGAAGTGTCAGTAAAGAAATCTCTTTTTCAGGAAGATGAATTACAATGAGCTAAGCGAAATTCCCTACTTTGGAGAACCAACTTCTAATATTACTATTCTGTCATTGTAAGTAAATATTTAAAGAGTTGAAAAAAATGTTTTCTCTTATAAGCAAGTGAAAAAGTTTGTCTCAAAGGAATTGAAAGCAGCTAATTTTTTAAAAGCTAACCTTGTTTAAATATCTTTTTGTTTAAAATGCTTCAAGGCAGATGTACAGCACTTTTTTTTTTTTTTTAAAAGCACACATCCCCACAAAAAACATTAGTAACACAATTGACCAAAAGTTAACTCAAAATCACCTGCAAATGCAAGCTACTGGGAGTGTGGGGTAGGGGTGGGGGAAAGAGAGTGGGGGATTTCTGTCATGCACTCTGATAAACAAACCTGAGGTGCTTTGAAGCAAGGCGGGGGTGGAGGTGTCTGTCCCAGACTCAAGGATTCCCACAGGAAACAGCTTACCTCCAGCCCCCCAGGGGCTAAAATCTGACAGTTAAAAAAACCACCTTTACTGTCAGAATGGCTGTGGGGAGGGGACTTCCAACATTGCCAGGACCTGAAATAAGGTTTTATGGATCTTAATCAACACCGGGAACGGTACGTTAGATTTTTTTTTAAACTCAAACATGGGTTATTAATCCTAATCCTTGGACCCCTCGTTAGTTATGGTGCTCATCCCTAGTGATGGTCTGGTGATTGTCCTCATGTTGCTGCTGTTTCTTTTGTTTGTAGAGTACACAATACAATTCCAGAGATAAATGCTGAGCAGCTCCAACTTTACCTTTCGTTGGAGAACCTAGACCTTAGCTCTAACCTCATATCAGAAATTAAAGCTTCTTCATTCCCACGAATGCAGTTGAAGTACCTGTAAGTATAATGAGGTAACTGATCTGTAGTGTGCTGGAAGTATATAGTTACATTGTAGTACAACCTAACATCACCTTTTTCCCCCACAGTAAAAAAAAAAAAGGATATGAGAACTAGTGACTAGTGGGAGTCGGAAGGAGTCTTTTTCCCCACCCAGGCTGAATTGTTGACTAGCCATGTGCTTCTTATGTAGGCAATGTTATAAATGTGTTTGTACTTTATATACCGATAGGAATCATGATCCTTGCCTCAAAGAGCCTTACGGTCAAAGGTCCCATCTATAGTGGGATACTGACCTATTGCATAGTTCAATGTGTCCCTCTGAGCAGTACACCTGCTAATGTAGATGGGACAAAATAACTTAAAACATAATGGTACCAAGTCATAATTATGCTTTCTCAGGCTGTGTTGAAAAGGGTTTTGTCCCATCTACACTAGCAGTGACTTTCTTAAACTAACATGCCTGAGTCTGACAGCCAGCATTGGGTAACTTCCTAGTGTACCCTGGTTTTTGCTGACCTTAGCCAGGTCACTTGATTGTCCCTGTCTTAGTCATGCCTGCTCTTGCCTGTTGTCCTTTTTTGGATTAAATAGGTTAACCCATGATACCAGAAATTGAATTCCTGAAACTGGGGACTGGATGAGACCAAATAACTTTACAAGAAATTAGTTGTAATACAAATATTAGTTTGATGTTCTTATGCAATTTTAAAGTAGAATTTTCTATGTTGAGAAAATCTTTTCTCCTCCTTTCTTAGGAATCTGAGTAACAACAGAATAACTACCCTAGAAGCAGGCTGCCTTGATAACTTATCCAGTTCTCTAGTGGTGGTGAAACTAAACAGAAACAGAATTAGTATGATTCCACCAAAGATCTTCAAATTGCCTCACGTGCAGTTCCTGTAAGTGATGTCCCTTAAACTCAATGAACAACATTTAAAATTGTATCATTTGCTGGAGAATGTGTCCTTGATAGATGCAAGTCTGTCTTAGTGAAAGAGATCTAAACACTTACAGCTAACTTATTTTATTTAAGGGAACTTAAAAGGAACCGGATTAAAATAGTGGAAAGTCTTACATTCCAGGGACTGGAATCCTTAAAGTCATTAAAAATGCAGCGCAATGGGATTAGCAAACTAATGGATGGAGCATTCTTTGGATTGGATAATATGGAAGAACTGTAAGTATGGCTGCCCATAGCATTTTGTTAGAGATCCTTTTCAGGCACCAACGGGGAAAGTGGGTCCTCACTGTGTCTCTCGTGATGCCGGGCTTCACTGGAATAGTTGATGAGTAGTACAGAAAATGTGTTTACATTTCTACTCTTCCCTGTGGAAGCTTACGGCTTCACATCTTTCATGGTAACTTCAAAGAGGATGTAAAGATATTAGTGTCTCTCTCCCTTCTGCCAGCTTAGCTCCATTCACCAAGGTGATTCAGAAAGTGTCACCCTCTCACTACTCCATTGATAGAATCTGTGGCCAGTATTCTTAAGATTTCTCCAGTCTTCTCACTGTAATGCACAGCTATTGAGTAGACTGTATCCATATATGGTAGTTGCATAGCAATCCCTACAGCTTCAACCCTGTTATTGTGGCCCCAGCTATTGGTGCTGTCCCAAAGCTATGATTAGGTATGCATTTTGCCTTCCCAACCTATCCCTGAACCACTCTTCTCCAAAGAATATAGAAATGAAACAATCATTTCTGATTATCTGATGGCATTACAAATAGGACTGCCTTCCAACTAAGGTATGATTGATAGTAAAGCTTGGTGTCCCCATAAGTTCAATGTCCAATGGGAAGTCTCCCAGAAACTATCCAAGGGAATCTCAAGTTCAGACTCTCACTCAGTTTTCCTACTCTTGCCATCATATGAAGAACTAAGAAATGAAATTGTGCAAACTACTTCATTAAAAAAAAAAAGTTACGGGGGTGAAGGGTTGGGGATGGGAAGGGGAAGCGACCTGGAGTCTCTTCTAATACCTAGGTACAAGTGAGAATGCTAATAATCCTGGACTTGCTTTATGTTAGTGGTTTAACTATAAGGTCTTGACTTTTAGGTGTATGAGTGTTTGACACAGAGGGATCTCATATGTATCACCCAAGCAGTGCTACCAAGAGATTTTAATAGAGTTGATTTAAAACAAGAGGCCATATCTTCTACTGGATAGAACAGAGAATTTTGAGTTAAGAATAGAAGCCAGGATTCTCACTGTGCCACTGGTTCACTGTGACCTTGGGCAGTGATTTACCCTTTCTGTGGGCATCCATTTACTCCTCTGGCCTCTATAACCAAGGTATAATCTTGTCTATCCCACAGGAGTGCTACAAGGCTTAATGTTAGCAAATCACTAAGATCAACTGATGGGAAGTGCTATAAAAATGTGTTACTCATTGAATGTCTACTTGGAAAACATTTTCTTCTCTAATTCTTTAGAGAACTGGAACATAATAACCTGACAGAAATAAACAAGGGCTGGTTGTATGGCTTACGAACGTTGCAACAACTCTACATTAGCCAAAATGCCATTAACAGGATCAGTCCAGATGCATGGGAATTCTGCCAAAGACTTTCTGAACTGTAAGTGCTGGGCTGCATTTCAGTGGGGACTTCATGATGTTACCAAGAACAGATTGGCTAGAACAGCCATAGAAAATGCTGCATCTCTTTTTGCTAGGCCTTTGTCAAAACATTCTAGTAGAATGTTTAAGTGAAAATAAATCTGAACAGGGAGTCTTGATTTCTGATGACCTCATTGTCTGATATTCTTGCCTTCAGTTAGTCTCTTGTCTCTTCCCCTTACTGTGTACACTTAATGTTTTTAGAGACTTGTCGTACAACCAGCTGACCCGTCTGGATCAGTCTGCCTTTGTGGGACTTGGCTTATTGGAGAAATTAAATCTGGGTGACAACAGAATCATTCACATTGCCGATGGTGTCTTTAAAGGGCTGTCAAATCTTCAAACTCTGTAAGTGCAGAAAGGTTCCAATTTAAAAATTCCTGTTTACTTTTGCTAGCTTCCTTAGTTGTAAAGCAAAGGCTGTGATTGCTACTGACCATGCGAGCCTGTAAAACCTTCAATAGGAGCCCTAGTCCCTGCTGTGCTGCTATCTTGCCTTTGAAGGGATGGAGGGATTGAGAGGGCTGTCGGTAGGAGTAATTGCTGCCCAGAGTCTTAAGCTTTAAAAAAAAAAAAACCCACTAACTTTAGTGCTGGCAGCAGCTTGATAGTCCTGGAGAATATCCTGTTAACCAACAGCAAGAGTCAGCGCACACCATCCTACCAGGGTACTTGAAAACCTGCTCTGGAGGAGCTACCTCTCTGCAGGGACCATTGGAGGTGGTCTAATCATCCTTTTCGTTCAGTAAGCCAACACAAGTATCTGCTGTGAGGATGCCTTGTCAACTTGGGCCCAATTGTTGCTTTTAACTCACTCAGTTTACAGTGACTGGGTACCATGGGAATAAACATGTAAACCAACATAAATAGTGAATCCACGTTAGGCATAAAAATTACTGTTTAAGCCTTCCCCCTTTTCTGCCCTCCACACATGCTCACTTCACAATGCGTATATAACATAACAGTGCAGAAAGATTTACCACGTCTATTCTAAGGTGTAACTGTGCACATATTTTTATAGCTTCATTAATACATGTAACTGTGACTGGATTTATCCAGCAATAAGGATTCAATCCTGGTTCTTGCTAAAAACATCCTCAGAGCTGAACGCTTCTAATGGTTCTACACAAAGCTAGCTGGAAAAGAGTGCAAGTTTATAACTCTTCTGTCAGTTCATTAAGAAAGTGCCTATTTAGGCAAAATCACTGGACACTTATGTAAGCAGTCATATTCTGTTAACCTTAATGCAACCTTTTAATGAAACAATTAAAACTAATCTCTTAGATTTAGAGTAGCACGAAAAAGAACAAGAGCAGATTAATTAGTAGGTTTTGTTGGGCTCTTAAGGGGCGTCAAACAGCTAACAGGCAGGCCTTTTGGTTCAGGGTCGCCGAATGTTCGCAGACAAGGGAGCAATGGTGATTAACAAGGCTCGGAACATTCATGCCTCACCGCACATGAGGAGCAAATTCTGTCAGCTCACACAGTGAAGTTCTATTTCCCCCTCTCCCTTCCCTCTTGGTGCTTTACCAACAAAAACAAAACACCAAATTGGTCCAAATAGCACAGGTATATGCTCACCAAGACACATAATTTAATAGTTAATTTCCATTGTTAGTCCTCCATCTGCCCAGTGTGTGTGTGTTAAGATTGACTTAAGTATTACTCTTTGTGCCTTATGCTCTTTAACGCTGCTTCTTTTAAAGATAGTAAACTTGTAGGGTAACCACACAAACTGTAGATAAGATATGGGTTATGTATTCTGTGGATTAAGAATATGTGCAAAATAGAAATCAGATATCTAAAAACAGAACAGAAGTTCAAAAGTCTTAAATCTTATCACCTTGTTTACTTTATAATATTATGTCTGACTGGGCATTAACCGTCCGAAACTGTAAACTCGGCTGACCTAGAGAGTATTCTAGAAGTAGTTATTCCTACTGCTGTGTTGTGCTACATTTATTCCCATGTAACCACAGCGTCACTTACTTGGAACAACTTTCTGATTAGAACCTCACTTTCGGGATGTGTATGTTGCCTACCCCCTAAACAAGTCTTCAAAGGGAAACTCTCTAATTTAGAATCAAAATTACTTTGGGTCTAGATTATGCAGTCTTTGCTCCCAGTGATGCGCACTGCTACCCATTGTAGTTGGTGGGTCTGTTGTGTGCACCAGCACTCGCCAGCGTGAGTAAAGTTGCACATTCCAGCTCTTTGTTAGTAATGGTGGAATTCTGGGCATCCTGAATTAAAGTTAAGCGGATTAAAAGGCAAGTTAATAAATGGTTCCTACCTGTGGAACGTGTTTCTGCAGGTGCTGAACCAATTACTTCAGTATTACAAAACGAATAAGAATGGCTACTGCCACGGGCAAAATACTGGACTAGGTAGATTTTTGGTCTGTTTCAGTATATTAATGTCTATAAAGTAAAACTTCCATTCTAAGCAATGATAACAATGGTTCTGTTTCACCATAAATACAGCAAAGGAAATATTTTTTTTATATTAAATTAGGCCCATTCACTATTATTGTCCTTAATTTTATTTAGCGCTCTTATGGCAGTTGATTTGTTGCACATGAGCGCTATCGTACTGATAAATGCCTATATTTTAATGAAACATCAATTGTTCTGCATTAATATTTCTCCTCACAACTCACTGGTATATCTGCAAATACCTCTATATGCTAAGATATTAAAAGGCAGATGAGAAGGGTCCCTCCCTAAAGGAAAAATCCTAGGTAAATTTGACTTTAGTTTAAAAGGAACTTTACTGAATCTATTATTTCTCCCCGCCGCCCCCCCCCCTTTTTTTCCCCCCTCAGTGAATCATTTAATAATCCCTCCTAAACCAGGGAGTGCTGTATTGGTTTTAGTATAGAACAGCAGACTAAGTTGTAAGGGCAGAAGTGCCATGCAGGGGTCAAGCAGAAATCCCATTAGCTGGTAACAAGATTTGTGAGCAGAACAGCCGCGCTGTATTGCAAATCTCCTACTTCATGCTTGGCAGCCCTACGCTACAACCTGTATGTAATCTTTTAATATGCTAACGTTATCACAAGCCTGTCACTTGAAGATTAACACTATGAATTTATTGCTTAATTCACTTACGCAAACCAACTCACTTCAGGAGCCCCTCCCAGTCTCTAGTAAATAGTCCTGTCACCTGGTGATCACTAGCCAGACTATTGGTCTTTACCAAATATCCAGTCAAGAGACTGTACCTCAGAGCTTCTTGGTTTTCTTTGTGATTCGGCCAGTGATGCTGTGACTTTAGGCAATTCACTTACCCACCTTGCACAGTTAGTTTCCCCATCTGTATAATGGGGTGTTTATCTTCCTGCAGGGATGTTGAGGCTCAGTGTTTGTAAAGTACTATGCAGTAGCACAGTACTACTTATACACACAGAAATTCTGTATCCCCAGTCATTAGTAACTAGCAATGATGAATATAATTTTTCCCAGGCATGTAAATGAGGCATTTCTACTCTTGTAGAGATTTGCGGAACAACGAGATCTCTTGGGCCATAGAAGATTCGAATGAAGCCTTTGCAGGTCTCAGCAGACTCAACAAATTGTATGTATTACAAGCCCCGGAAATGACCTCTTTCCAAGGCATTGGAATAGAAATGAAGACAGAAATATTTTTAATAGTGCATAGTTTGAACACAAATATGATTAAGTCTGAGAAAAGCCTTTTCTGTTAAGAGCATTTGTATTCAGTATGGTCTCTGTATTAAGTAACTTAGACTAAGGCTAGGAAATTGAACTCTTGCTTGACAATAGTGTTCAGGTGTGGGTGTCTCTGATGTAGTTTTGAAAATGATGGAAGTACTTGTAGGATAAAATTGCTTCCACTATCATTTTAGAAAACATGATTTGAGACCTGAAGTCTGTTATGCATTCTAAAATTACTGTCTGGGCTATACCTAAGGAAAGTTTTAAGTGCCAATAGATTTTCAGGTAAAAGCTTTGCTGAAAATCATTGTTGGCGATTCGACTTCCTAACAGTCAGAGCTAATGAAATTTACTTTCATCCTTTGACAGGGCTACTAGTTAGCGCCCTTTGGTTCACTTCAGCAGGTTCTTGTCAGAATATTTGACTTTATTTTAAAATCCTTTTGGAAAAGCAGTTACCATGTTCTTGGGTGGGAGTGTCACTGGTATGCATGTAAAACTCCCTCATACTAATGGGAAACTTGTATACAGGTAAGGAGAGACCTAGCAGCCCTTGTTCACATTGGCCGACACTACGCCACATTATATTGTATTAAAATATTTTGTCTGTTAAAGTCTTCTTTGTTGGGGGGGTTGTCTTTCAGAATCTTGCAAGGAAACCAGATCAAATCAATTACAAAGAAAGCATTCTCTGGTCTTGAAGCACTTGAACATCTGTAAGTACTTTGTCTTGTAGTTCTTGTAGCTTTTTCTGTCTATCAATTTCAGACATGTCTGTTCTTCAAACATGCAAATATCACAACTGTTCAGCGTTAGAATATGAAATGAAATTTTCCCATTGTGACTCTTCTTGCTTAATTTACAGAGATTTGAACAACAATGCAATAATGTCTATCCAAGAAAATGCTTTTGCTCGGACTCACTTTCGTGAATTGTAAGTATATTTCCTTATTACAAGTTAGACCATATTGTGTCCCTTATAGACCTTCCTACGGTTTTGCTTAAATATGTTCCACTTCCGTTACAAAATATCAGTAAAACAAAGTAGGCATCAGTGGTGGTAATTCCTATGTAAAAATTAAATTTTTAACAATGGCTATAGGGTTTAGCTAATGCCTGCTAGAATTCATATCTTCTCTTCCTGAACATAATTACTGTAAACTATAATACTTCCTTGCAGTGTTTTTCCAACTCTTTTGCTCTTTCATCTTGAGAGCAGTTCATGAGAACTCTTGCTTCGGGGTGTGGGTGTTTAAAGCAGTGCTCTGATTAATAAAGAGCTGGGGTTAGCTTTTGTTATCCCCACAATGGCAGGAGCCAAGACTTTCTGGGTGTCTGTAATTGGCTTTGTCACTTGGTGTTGGGAAATTCTTATCTGCATTTTTCTGTTTGACAATCCCTTGTGATGGCACTGAACCAGGTTGCAAATTAGGACTGTACTCCACGTGGCTTGGTGGAATCAAATTTCTCTGCTGTAAAATATATACTAAAAATATAAAGTAAGGAATGTTCTGAAAACATTTTAGAATGGGGGGGCGGATTAAAAAAAAGGTTTTAATATTTGTGCATGTCTGCTTTGAAATAGAACACAGAGGAAGTCTTTATAATCCTTAATGGTCCAACATGCAGACTGATGCTGTTATGGTCATTAATGTGGCTCTTAGCAGTACCCCACTCCTTATTACAAAATTAAATGCTTCATGTGGCCCCTCTGAGACTAAATTAAAGCTGTTGACTTGTCTGCTCAAAAATCTAGCCTGGTTTTCAGACAATTAAGAAACAAAAGCCTCAGATGATATTTCCCCATATAAAAAATTCAAAGCATCTTGGAACTTGGCCAGTGAACGGGAGAAATGGCCAAATGGAAACCTTTCCGAGGGCTTGACTAGCCTCATGTTTTGAACCCCCTTTAGGGGGAAAGGGCCTTGTATAAACTTCAGCAATACAGGGATTTTACTAGCTTGGCGCATACACTTGCTGAAGCCACATGTGATCTTCAAACATGTAGAATGTTATATAATGTTGAGAGACCCACACACCCAGTGATATTCTATGGGAGTATAATTCATAGCTCTGTAGAAGATGAAGTCTGAATATCATGTAATCTGTCTCAAAAAAAATTATCTATTTAGTTAATCCTGGCCAGATGGGCTATTACTTAGTTTCATATTCTCTTCACTGAGAGAAGGAAGGTAGTGAGACATGTTTTCTACGTTAGGCGCTCCTGTGAGACTTTATTTACTGTCTTGTATGTTTTTAAAGTGGGGGTTGTCATTCATGGACAAGAGTGGATATTGCTGAAAGGAATCCCTTATTCTTTGGTACATGCCCTTTCTGGTTCTAACTAAACCCCAGATTCACTCTCCAGAAGGGGTGAATATTTTTTTCAGTCTAGTAAAGACTTCCTGATATGGCATTTACTGACAGCAGCCAGTAGGTATCCTAAGATCCAGATACCGTGGTGGTGGGCGCTTTGTATGTATGTGCCAATGGTGTTCGGCTGCTTTGTCACCACAATATCCGAGATGAGAAATGAGTAAATAAAATTAATGACTTTTTCCTTTTTAACCTTGTTTCTGCAGGATGTTGAACACCAGCAGCCTACTCTGTGACTGCCAGTTGAAATGGCTGCTTCAGTGGCTCATTGACAGCCATTTACAACAGGCTGTAAATGTTAGCTGTGCTCACCCCGAATGGCTAGCGGGACAAAGCATTCTCAATGTGAATCCTGAAGACTTTGTCTGTGGTTTGTATTCTTAATGACTTTGACTTAGGGGTATGGTAGTGCCTAAGTAGAAATGCACCCTTCTTGGAAACCAGACATTCGTGTTGAATTGAAGGAGATTATTGGGCTAATTAATGGAGATAAAAAAAATTAATTTGTGTATGCATGCATCACTGGGCCTACCATTGCTTTTTGGTTTGGCTCTTTCCATGGCTATATATTTTTCCCAAGTTCCCTGGTTTCTATTGCACTGAGGCACTGTATAGTCTACTATAAGAGATTCTTCATCAATGATTTAGATAATGGCATAGAGAGTACACTTATAAAGTTTGTGAACAGTACCAAGATGGGAGGAGTTGCAAGTGCTTTGGAAGATAGGATTATAATTCAAAATGATCTGGACAAACTGGAGAAATGGTCTGAAGTAAATGGGATGAAATTCAATAAGGACACATGCAAAGTACTTCACTTAGGAAGGACCAATCAGTTGCACACATACAAAATGGGAAATGACTGCCTAGGAAGGAGTACTGTGGAAAGGAATGTGGGGGTCATAGTGGACCACAAGCTAAATATGAGTTAACAGTGTAAGATTGTTGCGCAAAAAAAAGAGCAAACATCATTCTGGGATGTATTAGCAGGAGTATTGTAAGCAAGACACGAGAAGTAATTCTTCCGCTCTACTCTGCGATGATTAGGCCTCAACTGGAGTATTGTGTCCAGTTCTGGGCGCCACATTTGAGGACAGATTAGAGAAAGTCTAGGGAAGAGCAACAACAACGATTAAAAGTTTAGAAAACATGACCTAAGAGGGAAGATTGAAAAAATTTGGGTTTGTTTAGTCTGGAGAAGAGAAGGCTGAGAGGGGGCATAAGCTTTCAAGTATATAAAAGGTGGTTATAAGGAAGAGGGAGAAAAATTGTTCTTAACCTCTGAAGATAGGACAAGAAGCAATGGGCTTAAATTGCAGCAAGGGAGGTTTAGGTTGGATATTAGGAAAAACTTCTGAATTCTCAGGGTTGTGGAATCTCCATCATTGGAGATTTTTAGGAGCAGGTTGGACAAACACCTGTCAGGGATGGTCTAGATAATACCTAGTCCTGCCTTGAGTGCAGGGGACTGGACTAGATGACCTCTCGAGGTCCCTTCCAGTTCTATGATTCTATAAGAGGGGAAGTCCTGTGACAGGACCATTTGTTTACGATGAAAATTTGATGTGGCTCAAATTCTTGACTGTCTACTGTGTAGAAGGTGTTGAACCCAGTAATAGTGGTTCTCTTAGTACCGAGGAGGGCATGGGTAGCTTAAATTTTTGGTACCACAGGATAGTCTGGGCATTCTGGAGAGTGTAATACTTATTTGGCTTCCTTTGTCATAATATCAGAGTGCCTCACAAACTTGAACATATTAATCCTTGTGAAAGGATTGTGAGGTAGGAAAGTGCTATTATCCGCATTTTATAGATGGGGAAACTGAGGTGGAAACTGTGACTTGTCTAAGGTCACACAGGGACTCTGTGGAAGAGCTGAGAATTTAATCCATGTGTCCTGAGTTCCAGGCTAGCACCTTAACCACCTGGCCAGTCTTATCCATCCACATGTCTGTTTTCCCCAACACCCTACCTCCTTTTATGGTCAGTAGCAATCTTTGGTGGGTCTTGAGCTCCTAATTCCTACCTCAGTGTTCCCAACCTAACATCTGCCAATGGATTAGCACAACTGAAGCTTTTTGCTAAAATAGTAAGCATTGAAATAGGTATGTTGACATGTAAATTGTCGTCAGACGTCAGTCAACACTCTTTAGGGAGGAATGGGACAGTTCATATTTCTCAGAGATTTCTTTAGGTTGTTTGTATGCAGACATATCGCAGCAAGCCACCAGTTTACATTGTGTGATGCCTATAAAGAGGTCTTTGCTGCCATAAGAGTTTCTATCCCTTACAAAATAAAATTAGATTGTGCAGCACAATTATGCATCTGTGTATAGAATCTGCATCAAATCCAGGTAACTGGAAAATACAGGGTCCTGATGAAGACCTTGAGGTGACTTTCACCTCATCTGTTCTTGTTGCTTATTCTCTGTGCCCGCACCTGTTGTCATAATCCTGTTTCGCAGCTTCATTTCCCCAGCAGCTGATTGATGTCAAACTGAAGATAATTTAATGTGGGGAATAAGCAGTGGAAGCAGATGTTACCTACGATACAAACAGCATTGTTTCCACATAAAATACCTTTCAATATTTTTCTTGCAACATCAGCTGCATGCTGAAGGGAAAACCTGATTAATCTTGCTATCCCTTTCACAGATGACTTTCCTAAACCACAGATAAGAGTACATCCTGAGAGCACAATTGCTCTAAGAGGCATGAATGTGACTTTGACTTGCACTGCAGTAAGCACCAGTGATTCACCAATGTCCACTGCATGGCGTAAAGACAGTGAAATATTGTATGATGCAGAAGTTGAGAATTTTGCCAGGTATCAGCAGCAAGATGGAGAGGTCCTTGAGTACACCACAGTCCTGCATCTTTTCAATGTGAATTTCACCGATGAAGGAAAATACCAGTGCATTGTCACCAATCACTTTGGTTCCAATTATTCTAACAAAGCCAAACTGACTGTCAATGGTAAGCAGATATACTAACAAAAGAGAAACTTCATCTTATATTTAGAGGTTATAATTAAACTTTTATCTAGAAAAATGTTTTTCAAACTAGTTGTGATTTACAAAAGCTTATGATTCCCCTCATTGAAGTTGTTCCAATGTTCGTTCAGACTCCATAAAGAGGCTCACAAAAGCAGGAATAAAACTGGCTGCTTCTATAATGGGTCTGTGGAGAGGAGTCGTGTCCAGAGCTGGCTGAAAAATGTGCATGATATTTTCAGCATTTATCATCGTTCTCAAACCTATCACTTCCATAAGCGGTAAAAAATTGCAACACTTTTTGGCAAAAATAAATCAAATTTTGAAAATGTAAAAGTTTTCACCAAACTCTAGTCACGATTTGTGAGTAATTCTCTCTCCAGTCCAGTAAAATGGGTGCAGCATTACTGTTTCTAAACTGAAAGCTCCCCCCGTTGGCTGAGCCAGCCACCCTTCCCCTATAAACACTTGCAAAGCCGAGGGAGACAGACACAAGTAGATCTACCACATAAAACTGAGGAAACAACCATTGTATTGAGATATTTTAGCCCCATTTAAGACTTCTGTTGTCATGACCCAAAAGAAGATGGCCGAGAAACATGCTAAACCAAGCCTTTAGAGAACACTAGCTAAGTGGAGGGGACTGTCCGTCCAGAGCAGACATCCATTCTAGGAGACACCAGTTTTGTCTGGCTTGCTCCAAAGGCACTGACTCTCCTAGTGGGTGGAGAGCCTGTGAGCATTTAGCAGAGCCATGTATGATATTGCTATTGGCTATTAAGGTATAATTCACCTCTTCTTTTACAGGGGACAGAAAAGTATGAGCAAATAAAGACTTGTGAATTAAGCTAAGCCGTGCTGCTTTCACCTTTTACTGAGAGGTAGTGGTTGGGACATTTGTCCCCCACTAAGATGGTCTTAATGGGGCATTGCAGATTTAGTTTTCCATTATAGAATTTTAAATAAAAGAATATACTGCATTTGTATAATTCCTACAATCCTTTAAAAGAATCGCAGTAGTCTGTAAGATCTGCTACAGTTCAGAGACTCCTCTAGTATAGAGAAGAACTTGGTCTGAAAAAAATTTTTCACATTCAGTTCATCATGTCTCCTCCACTGCAGAGCTGCCTTCCTTTCTGAAAACCCCTATGGATCTAACTATCCGTACTGGGGCCATGGCCCGACTTGAGTGTGCTGCTGAGGGCCACCCCTCTCCCCAGATCTCCTGGCAGAAAGATGGTGGCACAGACTTCCCTGCAGCACGAGAGAGGCGAATGCATGTTATGCCTGAAGACGACGTGTTCTTCATTGCAAATGTAAAAATAGAAGATATGGGACTCTATAGCTGTATGGCACAAAACATCGCAGGAGGTCTATCCGCAAATGCCACACTGACGGTGCTAGGTAAGCAAAGCACAATTCTGAAACTGTACAGGTCCTTTCACTTAACTTTTTTTGTGATGATGGTAGCTGACTTACATGAGAGGTTGATAGGGAATCTAAATGAATTGGATGCAAGTTAATGTGCTACCAGAGTGGCATGTTTCTCTGATCTTAAGGTAGCAGTTTGAGCCATCTTAAAAAATGTGACTAAGCTATCAAAGGACCAGTGTTCTACTTATCTAGTTGTAGATGGCATTTTGCAGTAAAGAACAATGGAAGAAATGTATTTTCATGATGTGCGTGGCTATAGCAGAGTTCCCTGTTGTTGACTCGCATTATCTTGGGGAAGTTGAATGCCAAACTTGGAAACGGTTTCTAATGCTGCTCCCTTCATCTGTTGTCCATATCAATCTGCTTAATGAAATAACCTCTGATTAGTCACTCACTGCTCAGCTAGTCTGCAGCTTCATTTACTGTATATGTTGGCATGGGTTTGGGGGGAGAGAATTATGGGGACACTTCTTGACTAGGTTGATTTTATAGATTTGATATTTCCAGCTTTAACTCAGGGAGCTGAACTTAATCACAGGCGGCCTGGACTATGCTGAGCTGGTATAGGAAGGAAATGCCACCAGAAAGGCTGTGTTTGGTGGTGGTTTTGTTTTTTTTAAGATCCTCTACCCCCCCCCTTTTTTTTTTTTTACATTAAGGTCATATATAAACTATAGAAATGGGAAAGACTTCATATCACCCCATGCAGTGTTACCTTCGGTGTATTCAGCAAAGTTCTGTCCAGATCAGTTCCAGTGAGTCCACCATTCATGGAAGTGTCTTCCATCACATCAGATCTGTCACAGTATTTCCTGGCCACTGTTCTCTTTGCCCATCTCTATTTTCAAACTCTGGGATTGGATTCTAAATATAATTTGCTACACATAGGAAGGTTGCAATTGAGATTCTGTGCAATTATCTTTTTAATTCTATTTGACTTTACAATATTAAAATAACTTTTCTTCCTTTCCACCATATCCAGAAACTCCTTCGTTTGTCAGGCCTCTGGAAGACAGGACAGTAACCCGAGGTGAAACTGCCGTGTTGCAGTGTATAGCTGGTGGCAGTCCAGCCCCTCGCCTGAACTGGACTAAAGATGATGGGCCCCTGACAGTAACAGAACGACACTTCTTTGCTGCTGCCAATCAACTCCTTATCATTGTGGATGCTGGGTTAGAGGATGCTGGGAAATATACGTGCATTATGTCCAACACACTTGGCACAGAGCGTGGCCATATTTACCTAAATGTATTATCTTCCCCAAATTGTGATTCCTCCCAAAGTGGTATTTTACATGAGGAAGATGGCTGGACGACAGTTGGCATTGTGATTATTGTTGTAGTCTGCTGTGTTGTGGGCACCTCTTTGGTATGGGTTATAGTTATATATCACATGCGAAGAAAAAGTGAAGACTACAGCATCACTAACACAGGTATGTAAAATACAAGGCCAGTTTACTTCTGTTGTGTTTTAACCTATGACTAAATGAAATAATTCCATAAAGAATGTAAAGGAAGAGACCTAACGGGGTGGAAGCCTTTGTTTGTCACAGCTGAATTCCTCTTGGTTTATGCACAGGGTCAACTGGGTATATTCAGGCTTTCTCTCTCTCTCTCTCTCTCTGGTGAGAGGAAGAAGTCAAACGTGCATTCTTTAACATTAAACACTTTATACCTTGTCAATCATGGTGCTCTTCTGAAATGAGGGAAACAAATGAAGTTCACAAAGTTGGGAGTAAATAAGAATTTTAAATTTATGTCTGGGGGAGAACACTTGCAAGACTTAGAGTAAGATGAAGATTGGTTCTGTTTGCTTTTTGGTTAGTATCTCTTAGCCAGATATGTGGATTTTTCATTTCTTGAGGAGAAAGGGGATGGCACATGAATGAAATCCTTTTCTCAGTATGTTTGCATTAGTCGGCTGAATAGCATCAGCACCACTTTGAAATCCTATCACTTACTGTTGAGATAGTCAGTGTTAATCTCTGTGTGTCTCTTTCAGAGGAGATGAATTTACCTGCAGATATTCCCAGTTATTTATCCTCCCAAGGAACTCTTTCTGAACCTCAAGAAGGCTACAGCAACTCAGAGGCAGGAAGCCATCAACAGCTTATGCCTCCTGCAAACGGCTATGTGCACAAGGGAACAGATGGTAAGTATGCCCCTTTGCATCGCAGCATTACGCAAAGCAGGGTAATGGGTAATGGTATTAGCACTGAAGGTGAAATGTTTTAGAAGACTCTAGAAATTTTAGAATTTTCTTTACTCTAAATTTAAAAACCCTACCTCTTTTTCTTAGAGTGCTGGTCCATATATATAATATTTATATCTATCTATCTATCTATATGTGGTCCACTTTTGGGGTGCATGCTCCCCACATGCTCGAGATCAGAATCGGTGACAATTCATTGGAACTGTGTCTGTGCCCAAATGCCCTCCTTGCCCCCTGCGGCACAAAGGATGGAGCAGCCCATGGCTGCAGAACAGGACTGAGAGCAATGTGCCTGTCCCTTGTTGTTTGTACATGTTACCTATGCAGTGTAGATCAGAGGTTAATTCGCTTTGGGTAGTCACGTATTCGGTTCCATTCCGGATAGCTTTTCTGGATACTGGGCTTTAGCCCTTATGGCTGAGCAAAAATCTTTGATGTTCAAGTATTGTCCTTCATGTAAGTGTGCTGCATCCCTTGGGAGGCACATTGTTGATAAAAGCTCCATCTTTTCTAAAAGAACCCATACGGCAAGGGAAGCTTGCCTAAAACTTACCTTCTAGACAAGTTAGTGAGGTCAGCTTCTGATCAGGGTAAACAATATCCACCCAGATCTGAACAGTCCGCCGCCAGAAGTACTCGGTTGACTATGAATGTTATGACTGCCTCTAGTGCCACAGCTTCTGAGAAGCTGCTTCCACTTCGTCGTCTTCATTTGCTGAAAGCAATAGGATGCAGTCATCGTCTTCTGAACAGGCTTCTGTCTGAGAACCTGTCAAAGAGGCATAGATCACTGCAGCTTTCCTCTCACAAGGGTAGCACAGGACCCAAGTTGGGTTCCTCTGCACCCAAAAACACTGTTCTCCATATACCAGTACCGGCCAAAGAGCGCACTCAAGCAGTTTCCATCTGTCTCTCTCTGCGACACTGCCTGTTGGGCACTCCATACTGACACCAAGGCTTTCTGCTCCAGTACAAGCTACTTTGGTACAAATTCTGTTAGCACAAATGTTCTGCCCCATCTACCTCACAGTTGCTGCTCATGGTACTGATGGTCTTGATGCTGAGATACACAGCACCAGATCTAGTAGCATCTGTCTTCTGAGTCACCATTATCATAAACCGTAAACATTCCCCTAGCTATATCAATCACTGTTATTTCTTCGGCACCAGAAGGTGTAGGGTACCAACAAAAGATTTTCCCAGAGCTACTAAGGCTTTTGATACAGTCCCATATGATATTATCATAAAACAAATTAGGGAAATATGGTCTAGATGAAATTACTAATAAGGTGGGTGCACAACTGGTTGAAAGACTGTACTCAGAGTAGTTGTCAGTGGTTCGCTGTCAAACTGGGAGGGCATATCTAGTGTCCTGCAGGGGTCAGTCCTGGGTCCAGTACTAGTCAAGATCTCTATTAATGACTTGGATAATGAAATGAGAGTGTGCGTATAAAATTTGCAGATGACTCCAAGCTGGCTGGGGTTGCAAGCAGTTTAGAGGACAGGATTAGAATTCAAAACAACCTTGACGAATTGGTCTGAATTCAACAAGATGAAATTCAATAAAGACAAATGTAAAGTACTACATTTAGGAAGGAAAACCGCATCAGCCCACAGGTGTCAATTAGTGACCCTCAACAATTGCAAGTCTCTGAAGTTCATCAGTCAGCTGAACTTGCCCTGCTGCCATCTTATCTTCACCTGATGCTGTTGTCCCATCTGTTCCATCACACCCTGAGGACTACAGCGCTTTTCTTAGATTCCAAGGCCAGAGGGGGCCATTGTGATCATCTGGTCTGTCCTCTTGTATAACCCAGTCCCTAGAACTTCCATGAAACAATTCCTAGAGCAGATCTTTTAGAATAGCATTCAATCTTAATTTTAAAAATTTGACTTCCTTCATCAGATGGCAGAGACAGTAGAGATTCCAACTGATATAGGGCAGTAGATATCCCACAAATTGTTAAACGTGTTGCGCACCTCAGTGCCAGGCTGGCCGGCTGGCTGACTATGCCATAAACGAGGGACAGTTAGCAGCTGCACAGCTCCTGAGGCAGATTCCCGCATCACTTTTCCCCCAGCATCCAAAAAGGCAGACAGAAGGTCCCAGATACCATCTTTGGAATTCTAGTATTTTTACACTCATCCTACACCTGGATCCCTTGTTTTCACTGCTGCTCAGGAGAGGACAGAACAGAAAAGCTGCAAGGCAACACCTAAAGAAAAGGAGCTCAAATGCCTGGATCACCTCTGAACCAAGAGCTACTCTGCCCTCTGTCAGCCTCCACTTTAGGATTGCCAATTACCAGGCACTCTATGCCATTTTATGTAATCATACTTGGCAAGAAGTGTCAAACTTCACAGGACTAGCACAGGAGGCTAGATAAGAATTAGATCACCAGTAGTAGAATTTGTATGGACAAGCACTCGAAGAAAAAGCAGTTACTTACTTTACTGTAACTATGGTTCTTCAAGATGTTGTCCATATACATCTATTTCATGACCGGTCCTCCAGCCTTATTACTACAGGACCTGTGTTCTGTTTTGGTGAAGGAACTGAGAGATGGTTGGCCCCAATCCACCCTTCATGCTCTCAGATGGGAGGTGGGGGGTGCAAAAGGTACTCAGGATGCAGGTGTGACCCCAACAGAACCTGGCTAGAAGCTTCTGATCTGGAGAACATGGGGGGAGCATGTGCATCAAGAGTGGGAAATAGACACAAGCACTCGAAGAACCACAGTAATTGTAGGGTAAGGAACTGTTTTAATACAAATGTGATTTAGGAAGACATGCATGTTAATTAGATACTGGAACGTCTTTGCTCTTAGAACTTACAAGGCAATATGAGGTTGCTTTACACCACAGCAAGCTTCTGTTCTCCCAGGCAAGCTCTGAGACACAGGGCTAGCATGAATTTGGGTGGCTATGCATGTGAACATGGCATATTTCTCCTGCAGCTTATTTTCCAAAAGAAGCAAGCATGCATTGTGGAGTTCAGAACCAATCCTATGTCAGTGTCTTTCTCACTATGACACGGTGATATTGCATGATCAGTTGCTTTTATAGACAGGTATGTAGAGATCAGGCATCCCTACTCTTTTAAACAAAGAATATTTTTTGTTCCCCCATTGTGTCAGGTGGCACAGGGCCATTAGTGATCTGCTCAGATTGTTACGACAATGCAAACATCTACTCCAGGACCCGTGAGTACTGTCCTTATGCATACATCACAGAAGAGGACCCACTGGATCACACATTGTCCGGTCTCATGGTACAAGTGCCCAAGGAGACCTATCCAACACACACCCAACATGAAGCCAGCACTCTGGATAGTCTTATAGTAGACAGAGAAACGTCTGCCTTTCTTACCCATCATGACCGAATAAGTGAGAAGAAACTCTCATCCCAGCAGACTAATAATGGTAAGTTCATGACTCGTCCTCTTCTTCCAGTCCGATGGCACAAGCCTGCCTGTTACCTTATATATTTGCACTGGACTAATCCAACTTTATCTGGTCAAGTTGTGTGTGGGGTAGTTAATCTAATCACTGAACACTTCCTCTCCAGACTGCACTTTGAATGAAGACAAATCTGAAGCTTTGCACCAAATGTCCAAATGCTCCTGGAGTTGAGAGAAATTATATACATCATCAAGTATAATTCTCTGCCAACATTTGTCTTTGCTTTAGAGTCACACAGATATCCCACAGGAAATCCAAATAGCACTTTTGTGTGTTTACTGAATAGAATGCCTAATGTTCCAAAGCACCTGAGAAAAAAACGTTGTCTATTTAATAGAATCAAGGTTTTTTGTGATTCTTCCAGAGAACCTTTGAAGAAACTTGCAGGCATGTTGTAGCTGGTTACAGTAACAGATTGCTACAGTGGGAAGGCTTCCAGTAAAATGTGCCCTCAAAGCTAAATAGAAAATAATCTTGTTAAGAATGTCATATTGCCAAATCACATGGAGTTTAAAGAATCCTTGTTTAGAATTTTGGTGCATTTATCATGAACTCAAATGCCTATCCATTTTTTTTTTTCTCTCAGAACCTTTTCAGCTACCCTTATGGGGACTAAACAGAGACCTAGGGTTGTCGCACTCACGCTTCCCACAGCAGCAGTCAATCCATGAGGAGGCCCCTCAAGCTCTCCGAAGTGAGGGAGTCATTGATGGTGAGAGAGAACAGGCTGTTTCGTCCAGACCTTGCCACAGGTTACGTGAACATAACTTTGATTTTAACAGGACTCGGAACATTCAGGAATTTAGTGAAGCCACATAAAAAACAGCAAAGTGAAGCTTTGGAAGCAAATTCAGATCAACTGACTTTGTATTTTCTACCTCAGGATTAACCCCTTGCCCAAAGATGCTGTATACACATGTCTACAATTACAAGCTGAGTGGACCAAGACAGACTCTCTCAGCTAGGAGTGGGATGATGGCACAAGCTTTTGTCTCTTGGATTTACTTGTGTTGGAAAGATGGGGATCCACAGCATTAATTTATGGTTGGACAATTTTGGTGAATGAAGTGAACTCCACTACAAGAGTATTGGAAGGCATGAGCATAATGATGTCATATCAACACAGGCTGTCTGTTCTGAAATTCTATCAAGAAGGCTTAGCTGTTTCATGTTGCCTTTCATGCTCCCCATAGAATTCTCCAGTAATTGCAAGCATACAGCTCTTGGCCAGCTTTCTGATCCTTTAGTCTGCTAGCAGGAGTTGCATCATTGTGTCAACTGGTAACTTTTTGGAGGGTTGTTTTTTTTCTCCTGTGAGTAAAGTAGTGCTCTAGTTCAGGGGTTCTCAAACTTCATTGCACCACGACCACCTTCTGACAACAAATTACTACAGAATCCCAGGAGCGGGGACTGAAACCTGAGCCCGCCAAAGCCCTGCCACCCTGGAGGGAGTGCAATGCCCCACTGCCTCAGGCTGGGGGGCCAAAGTCCAAGGGCTTTAGCCACAGGCAGGAGGCCTGTAACCTTAGTCCTGCTGCCCAGGACAGAAGCCCTTGGGCTTTGGCTTTGGCCCTGGGCCCCAGCAAGTCTAAGCCAGCCCTGGCGACCCCATTAAAATGGGGTCGCGACCCACTTTGGGGTCCTGACCCACAGTTTGAGAACTGCTGCTCTAGTTGTAAATAAATTTGCATTCATAAATATTTTGTATACACTACACATATAAATGTGTTGGCCGTAATGTAAATATTTTTTATTATGCCAAAAATACTGTAACATCCTGTTGTAATCTTGAGAACTGGCTATCAAACCATAAAGATTTGTTCCGATTAGGTTTTGTGGATCTGAAAGCTTGTTTCTTCAGGGATAGATCTATCCTTTCATGCTGGGAAGAAGTGGATGTGTAGGCATGTCAGTGAAATTGTCACCCTAGTGAATAGCATTGATTTACATACAGCTGTGTATGCCTCTGGCTTGACAGTATACATGTAAACTGCTCCCTCTTCATTACATGGTCGGGGTTCTTGGGCACCAAGTTTGACCCACTTACATCTGTTTGAAAAGTTCTGTAATTTGTAGGAAACACTACCTCCATTTTTCATGGAGCATGAAGTCTCACAGAAACCCTGAAGTAACAAACCAGAGCCTAATCTCGACTTTCCCAGGAGTTCTTGTAAGCAGCGAGCAAAACAAGATTAAAATGGCATGCCTTGGCAATATCCCGAATATGCAAAATGACTTTTCTTCATAGTCATCTGGGAAAGTAGTGTTAGGTGTGAAAAATCAATGAGCTCTGAGTAGCTCCTGTCTTTAGACTCTGCCAAGATCTAAAATGTCCTCATAAAAAGGCCTTTCTATGCCATATATGGCAGAGAGCTCTGGCTGGATGACCTGATACTCTGCTACCTGTAGGGCCGACTTGCCCTGGTTATGGTCAGTGAGCTGCACCGATACAGGCAGCTAGTATAGTGCACTTCCAAGTAAAGTTAAGCCGCACCAATGCAAATACCAGCTTAGTGTAGACAGACAACTTGGCTACTGTTTTCACCAGTGCAACTTTCTCCCTACTTGGAAGTGGTATACAAATCACGGCTTATAGCATTTTTTCCTGTCTTGAGGAGATGTTTGCACAAGTGGCTGGTCACAGATGGTTGAAATATGCAGTGCAGACAAGACCTTAGTCTCCCAAAAAAAAAAAAATCAAGGGTAAATTCCCCCTCTCATCTCAGGGAGGTGTCAACATCGAAGCCTAATTCTGATCACAAATGCAGCCATATCATTGGTGGCGGCTGTACCAGAAACCTCCAGCTACTCACCATATGTGTGTGGCTGGACATAAAATCATACAAAATGTAGGGCTGTAAGGGACCTCATGAGATCAAGTCCAGCTCCCTGCGCTTTGGCTGGACCACGTAAACCTAGACCATCCTTGACGACAGGTGTTTGTCCAGCCAGTTCTTAAACACCCCCAGTGATGGCGATTCCCCATCCTCCCTTGGAAGCCTGTTCTAGATTGTAATTACCCTTCTAGCTAAAAAGTTCTCCCAAAAATTAACCTCCATCTCCCTTGCTGCAGATTAAGCCAATTACTATTTGTCCTACTACGAGTGGACATGGAGAACAATTGATCACCATCCTCTTTATAATAGCCCTTAATATATTTGAATATCTCCAATCCATTTGCAAAAGGGCGAGTACTGAATATGCATCAGTCAAATACTCCTCATTTTAGACGTTTAGATTACTGGGGGCAAGCTGTGAAGTGGATGTCCATGGTGAAGTGTTGGATGTCATGGTGTATTGTTATGTGGGTTTTCTAGTAAGCCGTTCCACAGCAGTGGTGAATATGCACTTCTGAAAGCTAATGACCCCTATCTGTCAAAATATCAGAGGTGAAATCCTGGCTCATTAAAGTTAGTTCAGAATCTTGCATTGACTTTAATGAAGCCAGGATTTCACCCTAAATTATTAAAGAGTACGAGACTCATCTATGAAAAATGAGGAAACTTAAAATTTAAATCCACTACTAGCCATCTTTTCCCTAGATTTGGAAAGCAGTTCCCCTCACTGCTGAGGTTCCCTGTGTGACTTGTTAGCAACAGAACCACTCGATGAATGTTGTCTTCTCCCCAGCAGCACAGGCAGAGAAGTGTCACCAATAACCTAACATATATAATATATGCTTCAAAGAAATAATATCATCCTACACTGCCTAAAAAGCTGTCACTTTCTGGTAAAATCATCTAGGTAGAGATGCTCATTTTACATTGTTTTTTCATGATTTCCATCTATTTTGCATCTTCAAGGACACAATGAGCTTATAGCTAAAGTACTTGGTGGTGCTATCCTTCCTGGTGTATGCTGTCTCCAGTAAATAAGATCCCCAGGGCTTTCCTCCTGATCACTTTGTTCAGTCTATAGAAAATCCACTAATGAGTAGTGGAATCAGCACCGTGACTCTCCTTTTTAGAAGGAAAAACGCAGTCTGCATCAAACCAAAAGGTAAAACTCTGCAAGAACTAGTGACTTCTCCTGCTGTTCACTTCTTGGATGGGATTGTAAGGTTTGGGGCATCTCAGGTGACTCCCCCTCTCAGAGACCACAGCTAGAACTTATTTGAGCCAGAGATTGGCTCACCTGCAGGGTAAGTGAGGCTCCTCAAACATATTTGAAAATATCCATTACTTTCCTTCTCGGGCATGGCTGGTGGTCAGATCCAGGCAAACAAGGACCAAAGATTCAGCAGTGGCAGTTATCCCAGAGTTCTTAAAGCAAACCGTAAGGTAGTCCAGCCGCTGTACTGTGGAGGGGAGTCAGTTGTTTTTGATGTTCAGATAAAGTAGAACTAAACGCTGGCATTTTAGTCCCTTGGTGCTTTGAAGTTCTCAATATTTTTGGGCTATTAAATGTAACACTCACTACAGCTCAAAGGGAAATTCTTAAGTACCTGATAGGGGGGAGGGGGCGGAAACCCTAAGTTTTCTCCCTGAACTCCATCTAGGAAGACATATTGTTCATTTTAGACCTGAACTTACCTGTGTTCCAAAGAACCTGGCTGTTGTCTATGTGTATCTCTCCACAGTATTTTGGAACGAGCCTCCCAAAGCAGCTCAACACTCAAGCTAGCTCTCCGACAGTAGCTGTGTAGACAGCACTTGGAAGTTGCGGCTCGGGCCCTAAAGCCTGGGGAGGGGGGTAAGCCTCAGAGCCCGAGCTGCAACGTCAAAGTGCTGTCTACACAGCTACTTTCTGAGCACTAGCACAAGCCCTGCAACCCAAGTCTGTTGAGCTGGGCTGGGAGGCTCACTCCAAAAGTCTGTAGACATACCCCAATAGCCTAAATTCACATCAGAAGTGCCAATTATCAAATTGCTGCAATGGGAAGCTTGCATCATTCCAGGCTTCCTGCCTGATTTGGTCATACACGATAAAGGTCAATGCAGCATAGCTGGTCCACAGCATGTTGAGAGCCATGATCTCTTGGCAGCAGAAAAATAACACTTCATTTCTGCTGTGCTTTTTCCTCTTTCCATTTGGCAAACATTTATTTCCCCCTCCCTCTATTTTGTATGGAGCACAAGTCAACCTGGCATTAGCTTCTCTGCTTGTGCAACCCACTGTTGCTAACTTAGAGTGCGTGATGGGATAGGGAGCCTGATCTGCCCTTGTACTCAGAACTCCCAGGGAAGTCAAAGGCAGTGTTGTCTTGTAAGGTGTGCAGAGTCAGGTCTAAGGCCTGTAAGTTATGCTACCTGCAATAGAACAGATTTACTGAGTGTCCTGGCATAAACAGTGGCCTCTTCAAAGTGGTTTTAAGCTGGTTGTACGTAGCCTTGACTTTTAATTGGGCAAGCTACTTACCAATGGACTTCTTTTGCATTCTGAAAAACAGACTAAGTTTCCACCTGCAGTTTTAAGAGCAACAGCTCCTAAATTACACAGTTAGAAACAGGATGATGCAGCTACCTGTGTTTTGTTAAGACATTCACCCATCTCTTTACCAAGAGATCTGTCTAACTTGCAGAGAATAACAGAAGTTATTCTGTTTTCCATAAACATACCCATCTTTGTCAATCAATGCCAAAGGGAAGCAGCTCTAATCATGGGTGTGTCTAAGGCACTGTCTACAGATCTGCCCTCATTTACTGTTGCTCTTTCCTAGTATCTCTATTTTTCTCACTTATAAGAATGTATATTTTGTATAGCATGTGTAACATACTTTTGTCTATTGTAATTTACCTTCATTCAATAAAACACTACATACAGTGTGAGTCTCTGGTGTGGCTTCCATCGCATACAGGACACACAACAGTTACGAAAAACAGACTTAATTAAATCTTCCAGAGAAAATGCAGCAAAACTAGGTCCTTCCACATGAGAGTGACAGTCAAGGGGGGAGAGGGACTGGTTCTTCTCTTAATAGGAAAGGTGGATGTTTCTTCATATTTAAGTGACCCTTGTGAGCATATTCTTGATTTGAACAATTGGAAAGGTATGGGGTCCTCAGCAATTCTCATCCCTTCTGTCCCTGGAAGGGGACATCGCCTGGTTCCAGAGCTGGATTCCATATGTGGTAGCAGAGGGGCAGCTGGCTGCTCCATTGGGACTGAGCCATATCCTCAATAGGTGAGATTTGAGCATAAGAGTCTGAACTCCCAAGTGTTGATCCTGCCAGTTGCTGATGCATGCTGCAGCCTTACACAGCATTAGAGGGAGGTAGGTGGTTTAATCCACTTCCATCTCTAAGGGTACGTCCAGACTCTCCGCCGGATCGGCAGGTAGCGATCCATCTATCTGGGAACGATCTATTGCGTCTTGTCTAGACGCGATAGATCGATCCCCGAACGCGCTCTGGTCGCCTCCAGAACTCCTCCAGGGCGAGCAGCGGTAGCGGAGTCGATGGGGGAGCCACGGCCGTCGATCCCGCGCCGTGAGGATGGGAGGTAAGTTGAAATAAGAGACTTACATCGACCCCTCTCTCCCCTACTGTAGACCAGGCCGAAGAATGTGGGGATAGGTTGGGAAGAAATGACTGCAAGTGGCAGTCTACGTGCAAATAGATTAAAACTGCAACATAGCACAAGTGCTGTAGGGACAGCCTAACGGGCCATTAGACAGAAAGAGCCTGTTGGCATCAATGCACAAGGGGTCACTTATTCCTACCACAGGATGTAGTTAGTGTAGTGGGTTGAAAAAGGATTCCTAGACTTTTATCAAATATCCTGTTGCAGCCCTCCCTCATCTAGAGCCTCTGTACTGGGGTGATGTAGCGTATTGCAGGCCCTACTAGTGGCGTGGCTCCTACACATACCCAGTTTAATATAGTTGGTTACAGTCTTCCGTTCTCACCTGTGGAAGCGTAAACCAGGGCTGTGTTTTTCCCCCGGTAAGAGGACAGGAATGTACTCTAGGCTAGCAGTGATGCAGGCATTTTCAAGATGCTTGTTTCCTTGCTCAGCTGCAAGAAAGTAGTCAATACAATAAGCGCAACTAATATTTGCCGACAGCTTGGCCAAGGATAACCACTCAAGATAAACCTTGCAAATAGCAAGGAAGAACAGGTCAAACCTTGAACTGGAATTAGTCTTATATATTTCATATATGTACAACTGCTTACATGATTGTACAATCTCTTAATGTATTGATAGCTAAAAATCTGATTAGATCTAAGTGTCCAAACAGATCCGTCGGCTACTTGTCCGTTGTTGGTGTCATTGATCAAACTGAAAGTCCATCTCTTCTAAGAGAATGTGCAGAACCCTTGATGCATGGGAAGTTTTTACTCTTCTTAGTGTTTATGGTATCAGTCCTGTGGAAAGACTTCCCGAAGGAAAAGGTATTTGAGATGATCTAGCTAATGGCTCATTCGTACTAGGTTCCAAGAGAGAGTTCTGCAGCAAAGGGCCAGTAGCAAGATTCAGACATTCTAACTAGGATGTCTGAGCTGATGAAACTAGAATGATCTGGTTTCGGAAGATTTGCAGCCTCGTGACTTGTGTGCCCTTCTTGTGCATGCTGTGGCAGGCATTTAGTATTCATAGCAGATGATTCTTAATTACCAGCTTTGTTCCTGTCTTCTGCCTTCCATCTGGAAAAGTGAATTACTTTCATTTCAGACCATTTATCTTTTCAGTCTGTTTTTTTTTAAATTGCTTTTAGTGGAGGAAGAAATCATTCTGTCATCTTCATTTTGTAACACTTTTCTAGTAGGAAACTCCCCCAGCCTTGCCCTGGGGCGGGAGGGTGTGTGCACTTCTGTAAGGCTCAGGGTACCTGCCATGTCTAGGCTACCTGTACAGGGCAAGCCACTCTGCTGCTGTTTTCCACGCAGACATGCATATCCCGCTAGTGACCACAAATGGTTTCCTTTTGGCAACTGTCAGTTGATTTGACATGAGCTGGTATTCTTGTTCCAGGTCCTAGTAGCCAGGTGTCCCTACGACTGGTGATGTGAGCAAGCTCCCAGCTGTTCACTGCAGAAGTGGGAGATGGGACATCTCCCAGAGAGCTGTGCCAGCCTTTCTCTGAGAACTGTGGTAGGTTTTTGTTTTCCTTTGCTTAGTTTACCCATTTTCTTTCAATATATTCCTTCTTGCACGGTCTCTTGTTCTGGTAAGGAATGTGTAACCATTTTGTCTCCCCTCACCCCTTCCCCATGCTCCATCTTGTACGCTGCGGTTTTCTGTGTTCACTTGCTTTGACACAGCTCTGTGCCCTGCTCTAGCTTCATCTGCCCTAATCTTTGTGCTAAAATCACACCCCCAAATCTAGTACTTACTCCAAAGCAGGGTGTTACCGGTTACTGCAGGTCTGCTCTGACCTACAAGGGAGGTTGGCAGGAGCAAAGCCCTAGTTGCAGAGAGCAGTGGTTGGTGTGCATGACTGTATTAGTCACTTGGCATGTCACTGGTTATGGGAGTGTGACATATGGGAACCTTTGGCCTCTTCCCCCTCCCCCCCCACAGCTGCTGCAGAGCCAAGCAGCAGGGTCACCCAGGGGACTAACTTGGCAGGAGTAAAATCCAGATGCCGGGCTCTGCACTGTGCTTTTCCAGGAGCACTAGCTGACCTGCGTGTAGGCCTAGCTTTGCTGCCAGCTGTTGAAAGAGGCTTTGCAGCTGCGGAAGGGCGATCAGCTAGCTGCCGCCCTTGCCTGGTAGCTTTGTGCAGGCTTGTCGTGTACTTGGTAGTCGCTCCATGTGATTGCTCAGCTACTTACGTGCGCCTCGTTCAGTTCCCATGTGTGCCTATAGGACTCATTGGGACTCTAAGGCTCAGCTTTCTATTGGGAAGGGAACTAAACATCAGGGTGGCTGCACTGGGATAGGTCTGTACAAAGCTTCTGGAGAGCAGAACAGGGCCCAAACCCAGAGCAAATAAATGCTGTTAGCTCTGGTGCCTGCCTGCCTTTGCGGACTTGTGCGGCTTTGTGCTGCAGATGAGGGGCAGGCATCTGCTACAAACCCCGAGAGGTCAGAGCAGAGGCCTGGGTGTAGGGATTTCTGATTCTATACCTGACTCCCAGTCCCTCAGAGGCTCCTGCTGTTTGTGTCTGACAAATGGGTAGACTTGCTTAATGATAGTGCTTTGAGATACTCCGCAGAAAGCAACACTTGGCATTGGCTTTGAGTGTGGTCCCCACAGTGCCATTTCTAAAGCCTGTATTTCTAACTTCCCTTGGCTGACTTTGCACTGTCCTCATTGCAGCAGAACTGCTCTACTGTTAGAAGAACTCCCCTGTCCTGAGTGTTGGATCCCCAAGCGCCTCACTTCATAAACCAAGTGCAATTGGGAAGGGCCGCACCTTAGCACACTTGTAAGGAGAGCCTGAAAAAAACTGTTCTGATATTGCCTTTGCTAGCAAGTTAGGAGCTTGCTTGTTCATCATGTTCGGCCCCTGAATTAGTGACAGAGAACCAAAAATTATTGAAGAGATTGTGAATAGTTAATAATCTCCGTTACCCAAGCATATTTAAAAATTAACACAGCAGCCTGGTGTGGGTGAGATTAAAAAACTGGGCCATCAAAGAGAGGAAAACAATTGCATCCACCTGGGATTTTGTTAATGACTTTCTTTCATTTTTTTTTTAATTTTTGTTGCAGCTCCTATTTCCTCCGTGTTTTAATCCTTCAGTGATTGAAAATAATTGGATATTTTATTAGAACTCCTCTTCTCCCTGATTTCTGGCTGCTAGAATTTATTTATCCCTATAACACTTTATGGTCCCTTTCAGAAGCTTCTCTAAATGTAGAAGCTACAGTGTTGATTAATCCTCTACCTACCCTCCTCCCAGACCACCACATGCCTTTATTTTTGGGGCATTAATTGTCACAGAGACTTTAGCTCACCTCCATGGGTAAGGGACAATGTTCTATGCAGGATGGCCTCTAGATGGCGCATTAGCATTGGGGATGCAATAATTGACTGTGATAGATGATTCAGAGGGGCAGTTTATGTAACATTACCCGGGATCCATCTTTGCCAAGCACCGCACAGTAAAACAATGTGGGAAGAAAAATCAGCTTAACACTCAGCGGGGCATTTCCCAAGGAGGAAATAGCTGGAAGAGGGGAAAGGACCGAAGCTTAGAGGAACTGGAGTAATGCAGAGGAAAGGAAGAACAAACTCTCCTATTTCTCCACAGACACTAACCCTAGTTTATGCTTCTGAGCCTAAACCTGCCTAGGGAAACACATGCTGCAGCTGCCAGCCTCCTGGTGCGGGAGGTGAGACTGGGGGAGGTGCCCCCAGGTCTCAATCACATCATCTGTAATGGTTTTGCCCCTCTTCACCAGCATGTAGCCTGTTCTCGGCAGTGACTGGAGGTGGGAGGGAGTTGTTGCTGCTGACTGCGGGATCCTTGCCAGTCAGTGATGATGCTTATTGAAAGAAAGGAGAAATTTCTTCTCTGTATGATGACAGCTTTCCCTTTGTACCCAAAACAGTCCAGGTTTCCAAGTCCTTCAGCCCGTCTCCTTCATAAAAAAGGGACAGGCGCGTGTAATGGAAGCAGAGAAGACGTGAGATGGCAGGGGCTGAATGCAGCCCCTGCCACCTGCGGAGGGAATTTGTTCTTACATCTTTGTGAGATTCCACATACCTCGCTGGGCTGTGGAGGTACAGCCCTAGCACTGAAACCCAATGGGCCAGAGCGATTACTCTGCGCATAGGGGAACATAAGAACAGCCCTACTGGGTCAGACCAAGGGTCCATCTAGCCCAGTATCCTGTCTACCGACAGTGACCAGTGCCAGGTGCCGCAAAGGGAATGAATAGAACAGGGAATCATCCAGTGATCCATCCCCAGTCGCCCATTCGCAGCATCTGGCAAACAGAGGCTAGGGACACCGTCCCTGTCCATCCTGGCAGGGAAGCTGGGAGGGAGACGCAATCCTTTTTCAGAATGAGACTACAGTTCTTAGACAAAAGTGTACTGAACAAATTGAACCCAAAGTCCTAATTTTTATGGCATCTACCCTGAAGCAAGAGCTGCAAAATATGTTAGACCAGATTCCCTCGTCCCGGAAAGCGTGCAGCTGTTTGAATCCAGATGTCAGCATCATGAAAGCTCCCTGATTTTTGACTGTATCCATCATGTACGTGTATGTCTGTGTGTGAGTGGGTGTGTCGGAGTGTGTATCAGTGGGATGGCAGGAAGTATATATGCAAGAGCTGGAAGCTGGTCAGAGTGCCCGTGATTCCTCAGTGGGAGTGGATTGCACTGCATCTCAAGAGGAGGCAGCAAGGATCTGTGGGTAGTTGACACAGAGGATACAGCCATGCCTTGCTGTCACAGACCTAAGAGTGGTACGAGAATCCATCATATATCTTTGCACTTTTCATCTGTAACTGCCAAGGTACTTTATGCCGGTGGATGAGCTTCATTAACCCATTTTACAGACGAGGAAACCGAGGGTAAGGAACTTGCCCGAGATCACAACAGGGGCATGACAGTCAGAATTAGAGCCCAGGAGTTCTAAGCCCCACCAATATAGTCAATCCATTAACCACAGCTGCTCCTTTTAGTCCATAGTTGGAGCTGTAATGCTTCTTCCTCTTAGCATCTGAGCAGAATCACAACTGTCCCTGAAAATGGGAGAACATCAAACAGTGATACAGAGAACCGTTCAACGTCCATGTACTTCATTTTTTAAGTCTCATTTCATCCAGCAGCACAGGGTTGGACCCAGACCAGGGAACAGAAATGCTCTTAAGGCTACTATTTATCTCATTTTCTTCCCAATGAGCAACTATTGATTTGCTCCATAAAGGGGTGTATGTTGATTAAACTGTAAATGTTTATTGATGAGCGCTAAAAGGACAGTGTGGTGGATCTGTATGTGCTGGAGAGAGGGCTCTCTTCTCAGCCTCCTCTCCATTCTGCTCAGAGCTGACACTGCTGCAGGGCTCTGAGGATCATGCTTCCCCTTCTAGCCAATAACATTTTCACAGCATGGTTTATCTCACAGGCTGGCTGCCGCTTTGTCCTGCAGAGAGAGAGCGAATGCAATCCCTCAGTGATAAATACTGCCGAATCCCAAACACCGGGGACAGGAAGGGCTGCAGCGTCCTTGTGCCCTGATGTGCAGACCACATTGCTGTGCTCCCAACAGCTGGACTTATACCTGGCCACCGCAATAGGAGCAGATTCCCCTACTTTGCACCAGGTCTGGTGCAATTGTTTTGCACGGGTGGGGGGGAGGATGCAGGGGGTTGCATGCCCTTCTCTGCGGAGCTCTATTCCCATGTGCATCTTTCTGTCCTCCACACATGGAGCAGCTCCACAGCCATTGGGCTGGAGCAATCTCCGCAGTATTTCGCTCCCACCCACGCACATCTGCACGGCACCTGGCCTCGCTCTTTGAGCCGGGTGCTGGGCAAGTTAGTTGTCCCTTAGTGAGCAAGAATCCAGATAGCTGAGTCACTAGAGATGTGCAGCAGCTGGCAGCTTTTACTGCAGAGACTCAGGCCATCGGCATGGGGAATTACTTAGCTGGGTGGGATGATTGAGTGGGCATAGCAGCTGTCTAGCGACATGCAGGCCTGGATCCCAGCAGAGTATATGGGGCTGAGAATCTGAGCTCTATGCAGTTTGCTGCAAGAGGCCCTCTCTGAACTACCTGGATAGTAAAGATTCCATGACATTACTTGGTCAGGGTCGGGGGTAAGCTCTGGTGCCTGTGGCTAATATTTACCCTTCCTTTTCTGGCTGCTTTCCTCCACTGCAGGGACAGGGGCTGCTGTGCTGGTTCAAGCCTAGACAAGAGGCACCCATTGTTATTGCAGGCAGGGAGATAAGCCACTCAATTGGCATCCAGCAACGCCCAGCACATTCCCCATGCAGTGCTAAAGCACCAGGGCATTTCTGTGGAACCCATTGGGCCCACGGTCAGCAGGAGCCTGTGGCTTCACTGCAACCTGTTGGCAGAGGGTGTAGCTGTTGCTCAGTGGAACAGCAGGATACGAGCACTGTCAGTGCATTCTGTCTGGGATTCCCTGTGGAGAATAAGGAGCAGGCTATGAGGGGTCAGAGAGCTGGTAACAGCCATGTTCTGCTCTTAGCAGCAGGCACTGAGATGCATTCACTGAATTCGCCGGCTGAATTCCACTGGGAGTGGTGCCAGATGGCAGCTGTGTATCATTAGGGAAACCTAGTGCTGGACTGGGGAGGCCCAGAATAGTGAGCTTAAATGACATTGGATACACACACTTTCCAGGCTCTGGCCAATGAGAAGTCTGCATACATAGAACTGGTCACACTGTTATGATGTGGCCTGTAACCAGACAGTGACTCCATGGTGGTGGAGCGTGACTATCCCAGTGGCTACTTGTTGCTTTTCGTTTTTCCTTGTTCAAGGAATTGTCGAAGCGGCCTGCACCCATCTGCCAGCGCAGACACTAATGGGTGTTGGCTAGGGTTACCATACGTCCGGATTTTCCCGGACATGTCCGGCTTTTTGGGCCTCAAATCCCCGTCCAGGGGGGAAATCCCAAAAAGCCGGACATGTCCGGGAAAATCGGGACATGCGGGGCCGGCGGTGCTGGGCCGGGGGCCGGGGCCGGGCCGGCTGGGGGTGCTCGGCCGGGGCCGGCACCCCAGGGCCCGAGCCGACCCAGGCTGGAGACGCCGGGGGGGCCAGACTGGTCTGCGCCTCCTCCCCCCACCCTTACCTGCTTCAGGCTTCCCGCGAATCAAATGTTCGCGGGGACTTTGGGGAAGGGGTGGAGTTGGGGCGGGGGGCATGGGCGGGGCGGGGCCAGGGCCTCGTGGAGTGTCCTCTTTTTGGACACTCAAAATATGGTAACCCTAGTGTTGGCAGCAGGCAGGATGCAACCCAGGTGCTGGGAGCAGGCAAATTGCCTGGAGCTGTTTAGGTGAGTGATGGCACTGTGTCTAGAAAGCTTGTTGTGAGCCGACAAAGTGTCTGTTCGTGAGCAGGTTCCTAGGTTGATATGTGCTGTGTCTCTTCGCTTAATTACAAAGCCGAGCAGAGCTGGTGACCTGGAACTAGAGATCTGAGCTGGCTCTTGCTTTTCTGTAATTAGCAATGCTCCCTGAGTTTGCATTAGGGAGGGTAGTGATGTATCAGTTTCTCCTGTCCACAGCATGCATCGGACTTGGTGTGTCACTTCTCACAGTTCCAGACTGGCCCCTAGCCCAGTATCACAGCTGTGGGTAACCCACAAGGTGAGCCTGTCTGCTTGCCAGGACAGGAGAAGGAAACAGAGCAGAAGGATGGTGAGTTAGCTCCCGTCTCTGTGTTTCCCAGCCCTGGGGGGGACACCTTGTCTTTACACTGCTTCTATCTAGTTTGTCTTTTAAGAAGTGTTTTGTGGGAAAAATTTAAATGACAAATTGCAGCGTCTAGTGGCTTGAAATGCTCTAACATCTGGGGATTCTGTGTGGCCCCCTATGTAACATTGACTTTGTTGCTTCACCTGCCTGATGCTCGGTTAGGTCAGAGCCCTTACGATCACTTGTTGGATAGGGTGCAATACTCCAGCTCTTTCTCTCTATGTGGTACGTGTGCGCAGGTCTCATGTTCGCTGCTTTTATACTGTGGGCAGGGAAACAAGTACCGACGCCCTGCAAAGAACCACCATGCTAATCTTTGCCTGCTGTTTCTGCATCTCTCCCATGTGGAGAAACTGTTGGGTGTGTCATCTGTTCACTCGTCCCATGTTACTGTGAATTCCCCTGAACCTGTTGCCTTGACAATCTGAGTGACCATCTTAGCTGCTGCTGGAGCATGAAGCAGAACTGACCAAAGAGTTAAATCATTACACCACAGGAATTCTTGCCCTTTGAGGAGCTGTGCTGCCTACATTCTTCTCCCTAAAATCCAAATTTAATTCCCTTCTGGAACAAGATTGCTACCGTTCGGCAAGTGCCTGTTGCAAAGCAATAACAGCCTCTGTATAGTTCCAGTTAAAGCAGCTCCTTAAACAGCAAGCACATATGTAGATAAAGCCATGGTAAGTGTTCTTGTAAATGAAGGGAACAGCTTGGTGCGAACAGCCTAATCCCCTTCCTCACAGCCTAGAGATGGGCTCAGCTGGTCTCTGGTGAAGCTTGTTTCGGAGCTGTCATTGAAGCAGGAATGTTGCACAAACTACAGTTATGGCATACCTGATTTTTAGTTGAAATGTGAAAATCTCCATGGGCAGATGAAGCTCCCAGCTGTGAGCCGGTGCCTTTGGCAGTTAATTCAGTGCTTGGTGGATTTGCCGGCTCGAGAGCAAAGCCCTCTCTGTATTTTTAACTACAGAACAAGTACAGTTTTTGCCCACTCTGCCCAATCCGTGTGCCTGGCCCTGACTGGGAGTGGAGTTCCACCACCAAAAGCTAGGCAGTCATTGCGCTCCCTGCTGAGGCAGCCAGTGGGGGGGTTGGTGACAGGGTGTCTCCTGATGGAAGCCCTATGGTCCTACTACATCCCATCCCAGGAAAGGAGCAGCAGAGGTGGGGCCTCCAGGTCTGACTAGAGGCCTTATGGAAGCATCTAATTGGAGCCCAGCAGGCTCTGGTAACAGGAGCTGCAGGGTCGTAGCAAGACAGTGCTGAGCTGGGACCAGAAGGTAGGGACGGGGCAGGACAGGCCATGCCTTGCCTCAGCTGGCCTCACTCAAGAGACAACCAGAGCTTGGTTCTGTCTGTGTCTGCATAAGGCAGAAGAGCGAGGCCCTAGGAACTTTAGCCCTGAGCTAAGGGTGAAGATGAAGGGCCAGATGGGAAGAGGCCCAGGGAAGAAGCAGCAAGAGGTTGCTGTTTATAGGATCCTTGGGTTGGAACCCAGAGTAGTGGGTGAACCCAGGTTCTCTCTTTTCTTCTCTCCATCCCCCCACCCCTCCCCCCCGCCACCAGTGAAGTGGTATAAACGCTGGGAGAGGGGGGACAGGCCTAAGCCAAGCCCTGAGAAGGGAACAAGGCTACTTTGGAAGCCTGCGTGAAGGGGTGCAGACAGAGTGGGGGCTCAAGACCCTGGTGAGGGCAGACAGTTTTGCTGGACCTTTTGCTACCCCGGAAGGGGTTCATTTTGACTGGGTGACCTGGCCAGAGGGCTGAGTCACTGAAGATCCACCAAGCGAGGCTGTCAACCTGCAGGGGGCACCAGGAGTGGGATAAGGGCTGTCGTACTGCATGCAGCAGCAGGAGGCGCTCAAGATGTCAGTGACCCCCATTACAGTATTACCAGGTGAGCAGGTGCTAGAGGCTACCAATTTTTCTCTACACAGGTCACGAGCCAACTGGGTGGTAACAGCATCCAGTCCCTACCCAGGCTGGGCTAGAGTTGGTGTCCTGGGGCAGTGGGGAGGGTTCAGTATGCAGTCCACTAAGCCACTCGGTCCCATAATCTGGGGTGTCCCTGAGGTTTCTGGGGTACAGGGCATCATATGACTAGCAGCTCCCCATTATGTGTGTGGTGCAGTGTGTCCCTGCTCAGCAGAGCTCATTGCTTTGTCCTGCACAAGTGAGAAAGATTAGCAAAGAAATGGAAGCCCAGTGAACCCCCTAGAAAGTGCATATGTCTGGGGTGCGGAGAAGGAGAGGTTGGCTCTGTTGCATGTGGATGAGTCTCTCTCTCTCTCTAATGTGAGATGCTCAAGAACGTTTCAAGATCTCATCCATCACACATCCATTACCACTGTCAGATTTATGAACGAGACCCAAATATCCTTCCCTCGTGCTCTAAAGTCATGGGAGCGTCGGATGGTGTGGACTCTGCGGCATGTTCAGACTCCCAGCAGAACTTCCCTCCTCAGCCTGTCCCAGGGCAAGATGAATTTCCCAAGCAAATTGGCCTAGGAGGAGAAGCGGAGGAGCAGCCATAGATTGTAACCGTGATGTATTTTGCTCATGCAGTCATTTTACAATCCTTATTATTTCCTTTGGCTTTGAGGCCCTCATGGTAGCGCTAATATGAGCTGCAGTGTGATTTCCAGAAGCCATAAACACAAATTCTTTTCAGTTCACTGAGTCAGCCCCTTGCCACCCTTTGCCAATGACTCAGATCATTCCTGTAAATATACATTACCTCAGTTGCTTTGCTCGAACTCCAGCAGCTGCTTGTTGGCACATGCTTGACAGGCTGGGAGCAGAGTGCTCACACAGCCGCTTGGCCACTACTGATGAGCTCCTCACTGCTTCCCATGCTGCTGGAGGTCCAGATGCCTTCAGCAGATAATGGCGGCAGCAGTAGAGAAGAGTTGGACCAGCAAGAAAAAGAGCTAAACACCATCTGAGGCTTTGTAAGTTCTAGCACGTCCTTGAAGGGCATGGATCATAATGACCCAATTCCAGCTCATCTTTCTTGGTACAGGGAGATTTTCTCCACATGAAATCCCCTACAAAAGGGCTTTTATTAACTTGCCTATAACTTACGTGCAGCACTAGGAATAACTGCTCTGCTAAACTGGCCTGTTCATCACTTTTAAGGTGCAGTTTCACATTATGTTTAATGTCTCTTTAGAAGACTTGTATGTAATTCATCCTAGTATTTAGAAAAGTCTCCCAGAGCCTTGCTCAGATTTACTGTCCATAACATTTCATCTGGCACTGACTGTTGCAGGACCCAGACTGGGAGCTTGTATCGACCACTGGGCTGTGATTTGTGGCTTGCCAAAAGGCTTTCCAGGATACAGAAATCATTGTGTCCCGCTCGATTCATATCTAATGGGCTGCTGTGAGTGTGTCCCTGACCCCATCGTTGGCTGGGGGAGGTTTCGCTGAATGGAGTCCGGCGTGTATTTTGCAAAGCAAGACTCATCCTTTTTTGAAAAAAAAATTAATTAACTTAAAACAAATGCACGGGAAGTGCTGGCCCATTAGCAGTCTTGGCTTCCTGAGATGCAGCCTTGCTAATTGCGCAGCGTGTTGGCATGAGTGACCTGCACACAATGCAGCACCCCATTTGCATTTAAATTAAAAAATATATTTTACAAATAAAGGTTTCATTAAGCCCTGTTTGTTTGTCTTGCCAGACGCGTGAGCCATTTAACTCTTTACTACATTTCATAGGCTACATTTTGGACTGGTGTTAACATCTTAAACAACCCTGGGCTTGGCTAACTCTTTCTACTAGTGGAAATCTTTCTCCTGCAGTGGCTGTCATGCAGAAATTCACCGGGGAATAGTGAAAAGGAGGCAATCAGCTCTGGTTTAGGGTTGGGTACAGCTCTGGGTTTGGGTAAGACCACATCTGGCTCGGGAGCTAGGTTCACACTCAGCAGAACTCTGACTGTATGAACAGTTCTCAGGAGTGAATTGTTAGCTCGTACCCTGCAGACATCCAGGAAAAAACCTTTCCAGAGTTGCTTCCAACTCTGTCCCAAACCCTTAGCAGAGTCATCTTTAGCAATCTTGGATACGTCCCTTAGCCTCTTACTACCTCACTCCTCCAGCTGTATAACAGTGGGGATAACAGAACTGCCCTGCCTCCCAGTGCTGGGAAGGTAAGTACGTTAACAGTTATGAGGCATTCAGTGTGTGCAGTCCTGGGGGTCAGAGAAGCACCTGAGAGGGATGCATAAACAGGATTTAAATCCAAACTCCCCTTGTTTCCTCACCTACGTTATTTACCATCGAACAGTTACTGGGCTCCAGTATTCACTTGCTGCCGGACTCTCTGGATGAAATTTTCTGGCCTGTGTTAGGCAGCGGGTTGGACAGGATGACTGGAGCGGTCTCTTCCAGCCTTACGCTCTGTGAGGCAGAACCTTTATTTTCTGATGTGCCTTGGTTTGGAATTGGGGGCCAGCTGCATTTGCCATTGAACCAACTCTATGGCACAGAACATAAGAACGGCCAGACTGGGTCAGACCAAAGGTCCATCTAGCCCAGTATCCTGTCTTCTGACATTGGCCCATGCCAGGTGCCCCAGAGGGAGTGAACAGAACAGGGAATCATCCAGTGATCCATCCCCTGTCGCTCACAGAGAACGGCATTTTGCTGGTTAGGGCACTAGCTCGGGACCCAGGAGATCCAGGTTCAGTTCCCTCCTCCACCGTAGACCTTGTGTGACCTTGGGGAAATCACGTAACCTTTCTGTGCCTCACCTGTGAAATGGGGATAATAGCGCTATCAGACCTCTCCGGGGTTGTGAGGGTAAAGGCTATACATATGAGCATGGCAATGGGGACCAGACAAGAACCTCAGTTAGACAGAGCCCAGCCCCTCCTGTGCAAATTCCAGAGTACGCTTCCCTGCTAGCCTCTGCTTCCAGGCAGTGAAATAATCTCTGTGCTGATAGAAACTTGGCTTGTGATGTCCTCATAAATGGAACTTGTCTTCTGCCTGGTTTTTCACCATGGTCATAAAATACAGGAAAGGCACGAATTGCATTTTCCTCCTCCTCTCTTGTGCTCAGACATCTGAACAAACTTCTTTGCATCGTCTACCATTTACAAAGAGACTTTCCTGATCATCTAAGGGGTGCAGTGCCTCCTACCACAGCATCCCTCTTACACAGAGCAAGGAGCAGTCCCTGGTTCTCAGCATGTTGTTCCATGCCTGAGGCATTGGCTTTTCACTGCATTCTTTGCAGAGAGGTGCATATAGTCTCGCTACTTCTGTTAGTTTGCTGGCGTGTTCCAAAAGTACACTAATAAGTTCTGCCCCAGGCCACCTAATATACAGTAGCAGTGAGTGTGCAATGCCAGAGG
This sequence comes from Trachemys scripta elegans, assembly GCF_013100865.1. Taxonomy (NCBI): domain Eukaryota; kingdom Metazoa; phylum Chordata; order Testudines; family Emydidae; genus Trachemys; species Trachemys scripta. The sequence continues at coordinate 119,555,779 of NC_048301.1, forward strand.
GCCTTGCATGCCAATTTAGTGGAAGACAGAGGTCCCAGCTCTGTCCAGGCCCATGCTATACAAGAGTCAAACCAGTGGCTGTTGGCATTGTATAGCCAAAAGCAATTGGCGGGAAAAAACACTTAGTTATTTTACTGAATTAAAAAAAAAATAGGGGACCAATGGAATGAAGGAGAGGAAATTACAGAATGAGCAGTGAGGTGAATGGCCAAAGGACAAGGTCACTCCTCCATCCAAGATGTTCCTCTGTTGAAAGATCAGGGAGTAGGTCTCCAGCTGGAACCCTTGTTTAGCTTGTGTTGGCTGGCAGACTGATCCCCTGGAAGGGAGCAGCGTAACTGCGGGCTCTCATGTCAGCTTTCCCCAGTCCCTGGGACAGCGTTGTTCCCTGAATGGGCCTCGCTGACTGAAACCTTAATCCATGCTCTCTTGAAATGTTAATTATTGAGTTACGTAACTGATGCCATGTTGCTGGAGTAACTCATGTTAAATTCAACATGGTGCAAAGTAAATGAAGGCGACAAGCTGTAGTGTAACCTGACACGATAGCAAACACTCAAGTGGAACAATGTACCCAGCCTAGGAATGAACACCAGTCCCATTGGGATCCAATATCTGACTCGCTGGCCGTGGAAACGGAGTCTCTTGTCTAGCTGTCTACAAACCACTGCTGTATAAACATGTCTGGGGTAGGTAGAGCTATTCCTTTGGCACAGGTCCCTGCCTGAGGAGGCTGTCAGAGCTCCTGAGGCCTGTTTCTAACAACTTGTAACTGGTCTGTCCTGTCTGGGTGCGTTTATCCATGACCACTTTAACTGTCCCCTTTTTCACCTGCATTCCTCGGTGTTGGCACGATTGTGTTGGGGACACTACATTCTCTTTAGCCAGCATCTCAGTGTGCTTCTCACAACAGGTGCTCAGGTTACTTAAATCCCATTACAATCCTGCGGCTGAGTTCTTCTGCAACCGCACTGCTAAGGAGCACCCTGCTCTAAAATACTTGCTCTAGTGTCCAATAACCACATCTCCCTGTATGCTGTGCACCTTTCTGTTGCAGTCACAGTGAAAGGAGCAGAGTGACACACATGAAATGTTAACCAAAGCGTCTCTGGCTTGGATAGCTTGTGCCCACCCACAGTGACGGCGCTCGGCACCTGCAGCCCAGGCAATAAAAGCCAGATCCAGCCTGTCGGGTGTCATCTGCTCTGCCTGCTCAGTGCTGCCCGAGCCTCAAAATGGCATCCTCCGTACATGCGAGGTCACGCTGAGCCGTATGTGAGAGGTCACGAGGAGGGGGCCCAGAATTGCAGGAGGCCTCCACAGGACAACACTGCCCACTCACTCCACTTAGAAATCTGCCAGTGGTCCTGATGTGCTGGAGCAGGTGATGTGGGGAAGCCATATTGCCTGCCTCCTTATCCACAAGCTTCCTTAATGCTGTTAGACTTACCGTGACCCACATTAGCTTCCGACCTGCCCTTAGCCCACTCAATGCATACTGAGTACAGTGCCAGCACCTGTCTCAAAACCCTGTTGCCGCTCTAACGCTAGTCCTGGCTGGTGGAGCACTGAGTGTCTCTCTATGGTGCTAGGTTTCCCCATTGCTCCTCACTGGGAAGAAAGGGGATTTGCTGAAGTCCGATGATGGAAGCATTTTTACCACAGTAGCCTAGTGTGGGGGTTTAAAGGAGCTAATATGCAGCAATGCTCCAGCATCTCTTCATGGCAGGGTACTTACCCAAGGGGTCCAAATCCTTTTTCTCTGGGTTTTGTGCACTAAAATGGTTCATAAAATGCAGCTGATAGTATTAAAAAAAAAAAAAAATCTAGTCAGTACTGGGGCCTCGGAGTCACTTGCCCTCGGTTTTTAATTATAAATTTTGAGACACAATAGAATCTTAATGAGATCTTATCTGTCGAGATGCTTGTAGTGCTTTGTGCGGCTGCTGCCTGCTAATCTGCATTCCAGTAAAGGGGGTAGTGCTCTCCGATGATGAGAGCTCAGCGCTTTGATTGTGTGATAGATTTCTCCACAGTATGATGATTAACCACAATGGTTTTTGTGAGCAAAATTGAATCATTGACACCAGATCAAATTAAAGGTGGGGAATATGCAAACATCTATAAATCAAGTGACCTTGTTAAAGGGAGAGTGCCCCGCCAGCCTGTGTTGGGTCTAATTGGCTTGAGCCTAGCCGGAGTGAGCGGAGGCGTTATTAACAGTAACAGCAGCTGCTCAGACTGAAGGCCAGGTGGAAAGGTCACTTTCCAAATGCTGTTTCTCAGTGCTCGGTATTGATCAAAGACTCCTGCTTCACTCTAATGGCCAGGCCGAGGGATCTGCATCCATTAGCCACTGGCATGCTGCCACATTGACTTCCCTCGCTTCTGGCATTAGGTGGTGCTAACTCTACATCCCCTTCAATGTCTGTATCGAGGGCCTCCCCCACTCCACTGCAAGGTGCTGGGAGGCAAGACAACATTCCCAGTGCCGGACTGGATGGCTCAGAGATTGGGTAGTGGGGCCTTTTGCTGCTTAGTCACCAGGCTGGCCATGCCTGAAAATTGTTGCCCTCAGGATGGCTGTTCTGCAGCGTGGAGGGTCTCAGTTCAGCTCCTTAGTGTCATTCAGATTGATACAGCAACTGGCACCGTTGGCAGTCCCAGCAGAGAGGCCAGGGGACCTGGGGTGAGGTTACTGAGGCACTCGGATGGGGCAGTGCGTGGAGGGGGAGCTTTGTGTTGGGAGAGTCTCCAGGGCTGTGAAGCCAGCATGAAATCCCCACTTGTAGAAGAGAACAACCTACAAAGAGCTCCCAGAGCAGCCTGAGCAGAGCTCATCAGCATTCCAGTCTCTGCACAGGCTTCACATGTCCCTGGCTCGTAAATCCTATAGACGGTGCCATTCTCGGGTTATGCTGCTGCTTCCTGTGGCCTTTGGCAAATGTCTACCAAAGGTATTAGAAAATACTGGCTCTTTTCCTATGTCATCGCCACTCTCTTCCATCAGGAGCCTGCAGCATGTTCAGCTGTTAACTTCAAGGAGGTGTCCCAAGACAACTGCACGTGAGCTATGAAACCCCAGATCACGCCGGATGATGGGCTGCCTCTTGCTGAGTGCTCGAAATTGCCGCATTTTGATAACTGCAAAGAGGCTGTGTTCCTGGCGCACAGAGCAAGTCAGACGCTAAGGTATAAGTGCAAAACCCCCAAATGTTTAAAAACTGCTGTTTTGTGGTCTGTGTAGCCAAGTCTCCTGTCCCTGGTCAGTACAGGATGCTTCAGAGGAAGATGCGAGAAAACGCCCTATTGTCCAGGCAATATTTGGATTGTACCCTGAGACAGGAAGGTTTATATACCCATAAATACTCTGTCCTTTCTTAAGTGACATCCAAAATGGGAAATGACTGACTAGGAAGGAGTACTGCAAAAAGGGATCTGGGGGCCATTGTGGACCACAAACTAAATATGAGTCAACTGAGTGTAACACTGTTGCAAAAAAAGCAAACATCATTCTGGGATGTATTAGCAGGAGTGTTGTAAGCAAGACAGGAGAAGTAAGTCTTCTGCTCTACTCTGCGCTGATTAGGCCTCAACTGGAGTATTGTGTCTAGTTCTGGGCGCCACATTTCAGGAAGGATGTGGACAAATTGCAGAGTCCGGAGAAGAGCAACAAAAATGTTTAAAGGTCTAGAAAACATGACCTATGAGGGAAGATTGAAAAAAATGGGTTTGTTTAGTCTGGAAAAGAAAAGACTGAGCTGGGACATAACAGTTTTCAAGTATGTAAAAGGTTGTTACAAGGAGGAGGAAGAAAAATTGTTTTTCTTAACTTCTGAGGATAGGACAAGAAGCAATGGGCTTAAATTGCAGCAAGGGAGGCTTAGGTTGAACATTAGGAAAAACTTCCTGTCAGGGTGGTTAAGCACTGGAATAAATTGCCCAGGGAGGTTGTGGAGTCTCCATCATTGGAGATTTTTAAGAGCAGGTTAGATAAACACCTGTCAGGGATGGTCTTAAGATAATACTTAGTACTGCCTTGAGTGCAGGGGACTGAACTAGATGACCTCTCAAGGTCCCTTCCAGTTCTATGATTCTATGTTCTCATTAGCTTGACACCCACCTAATCTTTTAAAGAATCCTACTAAGCTCCTAGGCTCAGTGATAACTTGTGGCAGAGAGTTCCACATGTTCATTGTGTGTCTGATTCCTCTTACCAATTTTAATGTTGTTGTCTTCCAACGTCACTGAATGTTCTATTGCTCTTATATCCTGCAAATGGCTAAACAGATATGGCTACCTCGCTCTTCTTTCCAGTCTAATGGAAGTGAAAGTCCTGAGAAAGATGGGAAGGGATTTTTTTCTGTTCCTTCCCCCCCGCCCACCCCTTTTCTCCATTGTCTGAGTTGCTTCACTTTGTGTGTAATGGGAAGGAGATTTTATGATGTTTCCTTGGCATTCTAGGGCCTGTATCGATTTCTTTATAATTGCATAAAGTCTGAATTGCATGATTCATGATCCCATAGTCTCTTCTGCACCAGTTGGGAATTTCATAGAACTCCCATCACAACTTTAATAATTTATATCATACACTTTTTTTTTTTAAATGATCTGGGATCAGACATATCCAACCAGAGAGGCTGTTCCAAAGAAATTAAGAACATAAAAACAGCCATACTGGGCCAGACCAAAGGTCCATCTAGCCCAGTATCCTGTCTTCTGACAGTGGCCAATGCCAGGTGCTTCAGAGGGAATGAACAGAACAGGTCATCATCAAGTTATCCATCCCCCGTTGCCCATTCCCAGCTTCTGACAAACAGAGGCTAGGGACACCATCCCTGCCCATCCTGGCTAATAGCCATTGATGGACCTATTCTCCATGAACTTATCTAGTTCTTGTTTGAACCCTATTATAGTCTTGGACTTCACAACATCCTCTGGCAAGGAGTTCCACAGGTTGACTCTGCATTGTGTGAAGAATAATTCCTTTTGTTTGTTTTAAACCTGCTGCCTATTAATTTCATTTGGTGACCCCTAGTTCTTGTGTTATGAAAAGGAGTAAATAACACTTACTTTCTCCAGACCCATCATGATTTTATAGACCTCGATCATGTCGCTCCTTAGTAGTCTTTTCCAAGCTGAAAAGTCCCAGTCTTATTAATCTCTACTCATACAGAAGCTGTTCCGTGCCCCTAATAATTTTTGTTGCACTTTTCTGATCCTTTTCCAATTCCAATATATCTTTTTTGAGATGGGGTGATCACATCTGTATGCCACATTCTGGATGTGGGCGTATCATGGATTTATATGGAGGCAATGTATTTTCTGTCTCATCTATCCCTATCCTAATGATTCCCAATATTCTGTTTGCTTTTTTTGAATGCCACTGCACACTGAGTGGATGTTTTCAGAGAACTATCCACAATGACTCCAAGATCTCTCTTGAGTGCTAACAGCTAATTTAGACTCAATTATTTTATATGTATAGTTGGGATTATGTTTTCCAATGTGCATTACTTTGCATTTATCAACACTGAATTTCATCTGGTATTTTATTGCCCAGTCACCCAGTTTAGTGAGATCCCTTTGTAGAAGACAAGGAATGGCTTGCTCAATGATGGCTTCCCTTGCGCAGGTCTGGAAAAGCCATGACTTCTAAAAACGTACAAAGATTCAACTGGTAAACTTAACTTTTTCCATAGCAATTCATGGATGTGAGTCATGGGAAACCAATGCTGCTGGCAAGAAGAAAATTGAAGCTTTGGAGATGTAGTGCTGGTGAAGTCTCTTGCTTCTCGCCTGGATGGAAAAGAAAACAAATGTTTGTTAGAAATATTATTGAAGAAAAGCAGACCCTGCTGTCAGGAATCAACAGGCACAAACTTTAGTCACATCAGGCATAGAGAGGGAAATAACTTTCTCAAGAAAGTTATGGAAAGAACGGTGGCAGAGGACGATTGTAGGGGACGATCAGTGAGTGTTATGGATAGATGATGTGTGGCAGGCCACTGAGAGGTCAGCTGTTGAGTGCTTGAAGCTACCAATTGGGTCAAGAAGGTTTCAAAAAATTCTGCAGTGATGTCACCGATATTCAAATGTGAATAAACAGATTTTACTTACTTAGCAATAATCTGATCTCGATAGAGATTCTGTGGGAGGAGAACCATGTTCCATGTGTAATCACCAACCATGATGATACCCCAGTTTCAAGGCCTTGGTTGACATCACACCTTCCCCCGTCCTCTTCTTCTATCCCATCTTCCATCCCATTCCATCGTTCTCCGTCCTTCCAGTGTCCAGTGAAGCAGGTGGGAAGTGCTGACTCATTCAGCTGATCTGGTAGCAAATGCTACTGCTGCCAAAGCTCTTTTAATTGTAATGGCTTCTCTGTCCCTTCAGTCTTGGCTGGTAGAAAGGTGCATGTAGGATGCAGAGTGATCAGGAACCTGAGCGCTGGACTTTCTTAGGCGTATGGCTTCAAGCCACACCCATTAGGCACCCCAGCGTACCAAGAAATGGCTAATGAGGCCCCAATACCTGTGGTGCTTCAAACACACACCAGCAAAAGCTGCTCTCCTCCCAAATGCTGTCGCTCGGGATCCAGCGTCTACCTGGGTGAAACTGACAATGGGCCAGAGGCACAGAATTTAGGGCTGCTCTGCTCCAGGAATTTGGACGAGGTGAGAGGAATGTAGTGGTAGCCAGACTGGGTCAGACCCAAGCCCAGTAGCCTGTTTCAGATGGCGAAAGCACCAGATGTTCCAGAGGAAGGTACACGAACTGTAGAGTGGGGAGATGTGGAATTAAGGTATCCTCCTCATCCTTAGTAGTCAGAGATTCTTAACCCCGGAAGCATGAGGTGTTACAGCTTTTCCAAAAGAGTTTTAACATGAACTGTTACAACTCAGACTCCAGATATTGGTATGATCTATGTAAATGTCCAGTCGCTCTGTGAACAAGGCGCGCGCGCTCTCTCTCTCTCTCTCTCTCTCTCCAGATTCATGCTCTACTGCTGTGGATTCGCTGTTCCTCTGTTCACTCTTACCTCACCAGGTAGTGACACTTGCTTAGGAGGCCGAGCTATGGAACACCTGTTCCCTGCACAATGTGATGCTTGTGCTGTCTGACTGCTACTCATCTACCCCAGAGCTGACTGAGTTTCAGTGGCACTGCGCGTATATTGTTGGAACATCCCTTTGGATCCTTGGAGGCGAAGGCACTAGAGATGTGAAGGATGTTGGATGGGAAGATTTTCAGGTTTCATACTCATCAGGGAGAGATTTCCAACCAGCACAGTGGAATTCTCCTGCAGTGTCTCATGCTGGAGGGAACAGGAATTGTAAGTGCTCTTCTCTTCCTTGCAGTTGGTAGTACCTGGCCTTTCCTGCATGGTCTTTCCTTTCCTTTCGGCTGCCCTTCACTCCACTACTTAAGCCTGACAGCTCTGATTTCACTCTCCCTGTCACAGAACAGGAAGTTTTTGACAGCTGCCTTTACCATTATTCTTTCCTTAATGTTGTTGTTGTTTTTTTGTGTTACTGTCAAATCGCATCTTATTAAACCTCCTTCCCATCCTGTGGGCAGCAGCTGAAGAGAGTGAATGGCCACATATCTCCAGCCCCTGTGTGGGGAAATGGCCTTTTATTATTGATAAGACAGTGCTGCTCTGGGAGAATGCGACTCTGCTGCTTATCCAGGTCAAGAGCCGGAGAACCAATCCTCCGGCCCCGGACTCACCGCACTGCAGCAGTTCTGGCTGCAATCAGGCTTCGGTGCGGGTACCCCGAACACCAGGCTGGGTGTGCACAGTGCGGGTTGTGTGCCTCTCCCTCTGCCCTGAGCACCACATGGGAGGGGTCAGGCAAATAAGTTGGGGACCCTGATTTGCTGATTCTGGGCAGTTTGACAGTCTTCCCACTGCTGGGGAATTTGGCTCTGCATCAAGAAGGACGACTCCTGCAAGAGATGACCAAGCCACGCCCCGTTCCGGTTGGGGTAATAGCACCTGTTAACCAGCCACAGGCAGTGACGGATGCAGCAAAGGGAAATATTTGCTATCGGAGCTGATGCATTTAAATTGTACTGAACATGGTTACCGTGCTGCTGGTGTTTAGACAGGTGGTGAAAGGCATGGCATTGTAAACAGGGAGATGAGAGAGACAGATTAGAGTGCTCTCAGCAGGCGACCTTTCCTTCTGGAATTAGTCCCCACTGGAAACCTGGTTTAGCCCAAACCTTGCCATATCTATAATGCATTGAAAGTCTCTCCACCCCCTGCCCCGATTCAGCTCGAAGCACTCTGAAATCGCTGATGTTTCTCTGTCTGCCGTTTGGGTTCCAGTACAGGAGGCTGGGGTCATGATGAATTTGCTCCCTATGTTCATTTATTGCTTTGGGGTTCATTGTTCCCAATCCAGACTGTGTAAAGTGGCACCTACAACCACTGTGACAAGCACCGTACAAATTCCTGCTAGAATGCGAAGAGGCAGCCGGAAGAGGGTCTCTGCTAACTTTAATTTGTATGTTCAGAAGGCTTTGGGTTGTTGCTGTTGTCATTAAGGTCATTTATATGTTTTTTGACCACATTTCTGCCCTGAAGACTCTCCGTTGATCCCAGTGTGGTGGCTGGGGACAGGTCATCTAAAATAACAGAGGAACCATCCTCTGAAGGTTAAGTATATATTCACAGCATAGTCTGGCTTCAAACAGCGGAGGAAGGACTGGTGTGCTAGGAGAGAGCCTGTTGTGTGTGCTTTTCAGCTCAAGGAGGGGGACTGGAAATCTCTTGAAGGATTTCTTAAGAGCTCCAGCTCTCCTTTAGTAAACTCAAGAGCTGGAGAGACATGATCTGTCCATCTGAGATGGACCTTCTCTGCCACCAGCAATGTTCTGTGAATGGTGACACTCAGCTTAGAAATGGCTTCGGCCTCAGAGGCTGATGTGTGGATCCGTTCCACCCAAGCCTTTGCTTGTTCTGCCCTTGCTCGTGTTTCTGTCCTAGACACTTAATGCGTTAAACAATTCATATCGTACACTTTTTTTAAGTTGTGATGGGAGTTCTATGAAATTCCCATCTGGTGCAGAAGAGACTATGGGATCATGAATCATGCAATTCAGACTTTATGCAATTATAAAGAAATCGATACAGGCCCTAGAATGCCAAGGAAACATAAAATCTCCTTCCCGTTACACACAAAGTGAAGTGGCTCAGACAGTGGAGAAAAGGGGTGGGCAGGGGGGGAAGGAACAGAAAAAAATCCCTTCCCATCTGTCTCCTCTTCTCATTATCTCGCCTTCATCCCACAACACCCAAAGTTTCTGGTGCTTTCTCAGTGTGGTATTTTACAGCAAAACAGCTGGGTAGAAGCGAGCTGGGAGCTGCTACTCACATTTCTGCGAGCAAATTGGGCTGGCTGATGTCATCACCTTTTCAGAATGATAGAATTGTCATTATCATTTTTAACCGAGGGTTTCACTGGCAGATCTGCTGGGGGAGTTTCTCAGCCCAGGAGATCACAATGGTCCCTTCTGGCCTATGGATCTATGAAACTAAACAGAAGGGGCCAGATGTCACCAGTAAAGTAGCGAGTAGAAACAAAACCACCCAGTCCACAAATGAACCGGGACTGCAAATGCCCAAAGGGGGAGAAGCAAAGCCACTTTGCCGCCAAGGCCACTCCCCCCCCCCCCCCCCCCTGTGTTGACCTCCTCCTTGCACGTTTCCGTCAGCCCTGAGAATGGGGGCAATCTCCCTTGACCAGAGGCAGAGATGTCATTCCAGGTGTTTAGAAAAGATGGAAGCTCTCCAGGGCCGGGCCTGTTGCACTGTGTGTTTTTTGCAGTGGGGGTCCTGATTTGGAGCTGTTTGGCACTGCTGCAATGCCAGCCGTAACTCGTGAGGTGAGTCACGGCGTGGCACGGCCTCCCTAAGCTTGCCACATGGCTCTTTCTTGGGGTATGTATAAGTCTCTGTTGCAGACCCACTACTGACTTGCTGCCCAGAGTGGGTCTGGCTGGCTTCTAGAGTAAATCCCCTTGCGTTGTTTCCTGCCCTGACCTCTGACTGTGAGCTCCAGGGCCAGTGCCATCCCTTCCCTCAGACCTGGAAGGTACCGGCACAGGATGGGAATTATTACAGGGAATTGATGAACAGCAATGTATTGTCCACTCCTGACTTCGAGTGGTATTGCAGTGGCAGGGGGGTGGGGGGGCTGAATAACATCGCTACTTGGGGAGGAAGGGTGGGTGCTGCACCTTGCATATGTCCAACAGTCACTGCTCTCTGCAGTTGTTCACACAGACCCCCCTTGCTGCGCCTGCCTCTGCACAATGCACTAGATTCTGCTTGGGATCGAACGATGATGCTGATTTATTTTTCTTCATCAGTGCTGAAGAAGGTGAATTAGCCAAGAGGAACTCCCAGTAATAGTTTAAATTGCACTTGGCACTTCAGTTTTCAGTTTGATTCAGTGCAATTAGATGCATCAGTGTGACCTTGAATATGAATAATGCAGCCAGTCTGAACGGACTGTCTTGGATGTGATAACACCAGGCCTATCTCAGCCAGTAGGTAATGGTGAGCAGTTGTCTGGAAAAGGCTACTGGGGTAAATCAGCCCAGTTCCACCCACCCAACCGGAGTACAGGTCAAGAAATCTCAGGCTAGCAGAAGACAAGTGAGGTGGCATTGATAGCAGAAGGAATCTTCCCAGCTGCAACAATAAGACACGTGATGGACAGGACCAGCAGGAACTGGGCTATGGGTCACTGCAGGTTGGCTGAGGACGAGGAGCTGGTGACACGTGGCTGTTTGGCTTTTGGTGGGCATGGGGCTGTGTTGTGCTCCCCATCCTTCCATAAGGACATTGATAGCTACCCTGGTTTCCTTTTGAGGATGGCCTGTGTGATCCCAGGCAAAATAATGCCCAGAGCCCAGCCTTTGATGTTGGGAGTATTGGAGCCAACATGCAGCACTAGCAGCCTGTGCCCCTGCAGGGCCTGACCACCTGGAATTCAGGTGCAGTCAGTGGGAGCTGCGCGTGCTCAGCACATCTGGAAATCAGAGCCCAAATGTCTTTAAACAACACAGAATGAAAAGAGCCTAGAGAGATTTAAAGCAAAGCTGTGTTCCTCAGCAGTCCCTCCTGCGGGGTTCCGTGGCTTACCCCAGTGTGCCTGCAGTCTGAGTCTGAGTCTGAAGGTGCTGTGAGACTTCTGGACCGAGTCCTTACTGGAGATGTCCTCAGCCTGTCCCTTGAGTCCAGAGTGCTTTGAGCATTCCCACTAGCCAGTCTCCTCTGCCTTAGGGCTCGGACAGGGGGAAAGAGTGGGAATGCAAATAGCTGCAGTGCTCTGGGGCTTGTCTCTTCTCATTCCCAAGGCTGCTAGCTTGCAAAACCATGACAATTAGCCTTGACTGCTGTAGCCTGGATGTTTTCTTTGAGATGTAAAAGAAAATAAACCCCCCACCATTGGGCTGTGCAGACTCCCCTGACGTGAGCCTTCCACTCCAGACACCGAGCTGAATGGAATGAGACAGTATCAGATTCTCACCTCCTCCTCAACTCTTTTCAGCCGTGCTGTCCGTCTCTCTCTCCTGGCAGAGAGAGATTGTAAATGTTCAGACTAGAACAGGTCAGGATTCTGTTGTTGCGGTTTCATTCAGGTCCTTTCAGGCTAACGCAGACCGGGTGGTGGGCATGACTAGCAGGGTAGCAATCAGAGCTGGGCGTCTTGCTGAGAGGCATTGATTGCCTTGCTACGGTGTCCCTGTCAGGGACCCTTTAATGAGATCCATTTCAAAGGCCTCACAAGCTCTGTCGTATCTATAGCATGGACTGGAGCTGGTGTTTGCTGATTTAATGGAGCTGCAGTGCTGACTGATTCAAGGGGGCTCGTAGGGAACAGGGTTTTATTCCTGTCTCCAGTAAGGAAGCATTAACCCAAGCCCCTTGCTTGTGCTGGCAGAGAGGATGTGGGGCTGTGTGCGCAGGGTGCAGTGCAAGGCACAGGACAGTTCGAGCCAGTGGGAAACTGCCTTTTGCAACCACCAGCCGGGAGACCTGGGGGGAGATGGAGACTGGCTGCGGTGAGCCCCCCTTTTAGCAGTAACAGCTCCTGGGGGTGTGACCGGAAAGCAGGGGTTAAAATGACGGGGAGGGTAAGCTGTAGGCTTCACCCCCACAGCTCCTCCCTTACTTGGCTTGAGCGTGTGTAAACACCCACACAACTCCAGCTCCTCCTGGCCTGGTGCAGCGGGATCTGCCCTCCTGTTTCACCCCCTACTTGAATCACTGTGTAAAAGACTCTATCCCACCCCTCGGGGAGGTGTGTGCAGGCGAGGGGGATAGTTGTACCTCCCAGCAAGGTGGGCCATTGCTGTCTCTGATTTACAGGTGGGGTATGTGAGGCACAGCAAGAGGCGGTGACTAAGCCCAGGCCACAGGCAGTCAGTGCTAGAGCTGGGATCAGAACTCCTCTGTGCTCATGTTCAAGCCGCTCTGCCTAGTCAGCGAGCGCATGCTGTGATGCGACAGGCAAGCAGGGCGAGGAGACTGGCTAATGCTTCTGCCGCCTCGGAGTCAGGGCCACGCCTGAGCCGTGTGCATCATTTCCTGCGTGACTGACCCACGTGCAGACAAGCACAAGAGCTGCTTGCCACTCGCTGAGCAGAGACGCGAAGAAGGCAGGGCGCCCCACAGACCGTCTTGCTGGGGCTGATCATTGGGCTTCAGGTTCAAGACCCGCAACCAATGACAGCCCGTTTGGTGGGAGCATGCTGTGGTCAGTGGCCAAAAAGAGCTCGTCTGTGCTGTGGCTTACCAGCTGGAATAGAGCATCTGCTCCATGCCCACTGCTTTGGTTTGGTTCTGAAGTGCCAGGTTCCAGGCTGGTACTTGCCAGTAGGTCTCGTAACTGTTGCTGTCCCTGACTTGGGAGCTCCCAACTGCATACACGCATGTGCAGCATGCGTCTGTCCATCATCCAGTGCTGGACATTCAAGCTTGTGTGCCTAGACCTAGCTGGGTCTTCCTGGATTAATTCGGATAGAATAAAGGGCCCAAAGAGTCAAAGGTATCCCTGTAACTGTCCAACATTAAACAGTGTTAAACAAGGTTCAGGGTTTGGGATACAGAGACCTCAGCCTGGTTAGTATCTTTGTAGCCTTTTGTTAAAGACACAGAAAAGCAGGAAGACGTTACAGCATTTGAAATGTAAAGTATTAAATTAGGCTTTTGTTTTAACAATAACATCCCCTGTTCCCTTTCCCTCTAGCTCCCCTTGTTTGACAGTCTCTCAGAGCGTAAGAACGGTCCTTTTCGGGGAAAGAGAAGAAGTTTGTTGAGATGGGCTGGAGCTGTCATTGTTGCTGTTGTTCTTAAAGGCCAGTGCCCTTTACTAGAACGAAGAACAAGACAAACCCACACGCAAAAAAGGGGCGGGGGGAGACAGCAAAGGTAGAAAATGCAGCTTCTGTCTCTGGTGTTCACTCTCATTTGCAGCCTCACTGCTGGAGAAACTCAAGCCCAGCACACGGTATGATCAGACACTCTGTAGCCTGGCAAACTTGTACTGGCTTAGAGCACTGTTACAAAATATGCTCTCTTGGCCAGCTAAGCCAGACTCTTCTTAGACCAAACCAAAGATGGGAGGGATAGGAAAGAAGAAATAGAGTAGGGAAGGAAAAGGACACATGGGGAGGCAGTCTCACATTCCCAGTGGTGTATAGGATTTAGCTGGAGCCGGTGGAGGTGATGTCATCCAGGCCCCACTGTCTGGCCCAATCTAGTCAGGGCCTCTCTCTGGATTAGGAAGGGGTCCCAGGAGATAGTGGGGATGCAGTCACTCCTCTCATCTTTGTCAGCTGTCTTTACTCTTTGCTTTGCCTCTGTTGCCCATCCATATTTCCCCCTCCCCCAAAAGTCTCTCTTTAGGGGCCCTAGAAGGAAGTGCTGGGTGCAATATCCCTTTCCCTCATTATTTTGTCCACTAGTTGGGCCTAATTTCTGACACATCGATTTTGGCTCATTGATTTCCGGTCCCACACTGCTCTGGTTTACCAGGCATGATTTTTAACACCACCCTTGAATTATATCAGCAGACCTTTGTGTTTGGACTAATTCAGTCGGTTTTCGTTTTGCACCTTTTCCTATCACCATGTGGTGTTCTCGCTGGTTGTGACATTTTACAGCCTTTCCCTCATTTTTCACAGCTGAGCTCACAATTAGGGTCCATTTCTAGTTATTACTAGAGTCCCTACTTGCATGTGCCTCCTGTTCCGCTGCATGCCCTCTAACCAGTGTGGAGCAACTCTGGATTTTGCAGAAGCCCTGGCACCGCCACAGGCTGGAACTGGCTGGTACAGCAGAGGAAAATGGGTTCAGTTACTCTAGGCTGGGCACCTCTCTGCAGCGAGTGATGCGTTACTAAAACCTTGTCCCTTTGCGGGTGGGGTCTCGGTCTTGTGTTCCGCTCCTCGCATCCTGCCCAGTGCGTGCCATTCCCTTTGGCTCTCCTTGGAGCTGGTCAGAGGTGTGTTACCCAAACTGCATGACTTTCCTTTTCCAATTTTCCAGCCGATGCCCATCACCAGTATTTGGCTTCAGCGGAGGCTGCAGGTTTGTCAGCCAACAGCTGTTTGTTTGCCTAGTTTAGTTTTTTTATTCCCTTCATCTTTTATTGGTGTTTGAATGCATCTGCCTGGTACACAGCAGATGGCAGCATGAAAGGAGGCAATCAGCAAATCTTTGGGGAAGAGAAGGAGACCACAGCAAGAATGGCTCCTGCTCCGATCTGATTAAGCTGCTTCTATTTTTAAACCAGAAAGATTAATGGGGAAAAGGATTCATGTATGATTGAGAAAAGAATTGGGGTGAGGGGAGGGACAGCAGATGGGGAAAGGAAGAGGGGAGATGGCACCCCAGTTGCTAGATAGATTTGTAGGGGCCGGCAGGGGCTGGGTGCTGGGACAGACGCCGAGCCCTGAGCAGGGGGCGGGGCTTGGCTGATCAAGGGGCCCATAAAAGCGGCCGCCCAGCCAGGCAGCGGCAGCAAACAGGGCTGCTAACAGGGGAGTTTGAGAGGGAGTTCTCATTGGAGGAGAAGGTACCTGTATTTGCATCTGTCCTGTGTGTTCTTGGGTGTTCTTGTGTGTTTGTTTGTAGGGGCCGGCAGGGGCTGGGTGCTGGGACAGACGCCGAGCCCTGAGCAGGGGGCGGGGCTTGGCTGATCAAGGGGCCCATAAAAGCGGCCGCCCAGCCAGGCAGCGGCAGCAAACAGGGCTGCTAACAGGGGAGTTTGAGAGGGAGTTTGCAGGAGGGCACGGTGTGGTGTGTGCTCTGAGTCCACAGGTGCTGTGGGCAGGGAGTGCAGCAGGCATGAGCCAAGCAGCAGGAGCAGACAGAATGCAGATGGTGGCATGTGGAAGCTGTGGTATGTATATGGTCTTAGCAGGGGAGCTGGAACACAAGTATGTGTGTATGAAGTGTCGCCTGATAGTGTTACTGGAGGAAAAGATTAAGGGGCTAGAGATGCAGGTAGATACCCTGGTGGAGTTTAGGCGGGGGTTTGAGCAGCTGATGGAGGACAGGCAAGGAGGGGCTGAAGGAGAGTGTCCTGCAGCGCAGGTAGAGGCAGAGGACGGTGAGAGGGGAATGGAAGGGGGAGAACATGGGAGGTGGAAGCATGTGACTGTGAGAAGCAGGCCAAGGAAAAGAAGGGCCAGCGAGGGGGGAATAGAACTCAGGAATAGGTTCGAGTGTTTGGATAGCGAGGTGGAGGGGCAGCAGGTGGCGGCTGAAGGTGGGAGAGTGAGGAAGAAGAGAAGAGCAGCTAGTCCGAGAGAGAGAGGGGAGGAGTTGATGGAGACAGCACCAATTCTGGGCCCCGGGAGGAATCAGGAAGGCATAAGGGGGAGCATAACGGAAGATAGGAACAGGCACAGGTCAGGATTAGAGGGACTAGAGACTAGATTACTAGATTGCACTGTTGCCAGGCGACGGCAGGTGTATGTAATTGGAGACTCTTTACTGAGGAGATTGGACAGGCCTGTGACCAGGGCGGACCCGGAGAACAGAAGGGTGTGCTGTCTACCGTGCGCAAAGATACGCGATGTGGACCTGCGGTTGAAAAGGATCCTAAAAGGAGCAGGTAAGAACCCCTTGATAATCCTTCATGTAGGAACGAATGACACGGCTAGGTTCTCGTTAGAGAGAATCAAGGGAGATTATGCTAGGCTGGGGAAGACGCTCAAGGAGATAGAGGCTCAGATTATCTTTAGTGGGATTCTGCCCGTTCCGAGGGAAGGGCAGCAAAGGGCTGATAGGATTGTGAGAATAAATAGTTGGCTAAGAGAGTGGTGCTATAAGGAGGGCTTTGGGATGTATGGCC
The DNA here is from genome assembly GCF_013100865.1 of Trachemys scripta elegans. Lineage (NCBI taxonomy): Eukaryota > Metazoa > Chordata > Testudines > Emydidae > Trachemys > Trachemys scripta. The sequence continues at coordinate 119,572,167 of NC_048301.1, forward strand.
ACTGGGAGGCTTTCGGGGACAGGCACCTGTTCTCGCAGGATGGGCTTCACCTGAGTAGGGAAGGAAATAGACTTCTGGGAGGGAGGCTGGCTCATCTTATCAAAAGAGCTTTAAACTAGGAAGTTTGGGGAGAAGGTTGGGAGATGCACAGTTAATCTCCACGCCAGATTCCAGTATGGAAAAGGTGAGTAAAATGAGAGGAGACATAGCCGGGGAGATGAGATTGGACATAGGAAGGACAGGGGGGACGGACGCAAGGAGGCCCGCAACTTAGAGTGCTACGAATGGGAGACAGGCTAAACGACATACATTAGGGTGTTTATACACCAATGCCAGAAGCCTAGGTAATAAAATGGAGGAATTGGAGCTCTTGGTCCAAGAGCTGAAACCAGATATCGTAGGAATAACAGAAACGTGGTGGAATGGCAGTCACGACTGGAACACAGGTATGGAGGGGTATGCGCTGTTTAGGAAAGACCGGAACAAAGGTAAAGGTGGGGGGGTGGCATTGTATGTCAATAGTGAAATAAGCTGTAAAGAAATAATAGTTGATGGATTAGATAACACAGAGTCCGTCTGGGCAATACTCACACTGGGTAATAGGACTACTAGAGCCTCTCCGGGGATAGTGCTCGGAGTGTGCTATAGACCGCCGGGATCGACCCAGGATATGGATAAGGAACTATTTAATGTGTTTAGAGAAGTAATTACTAATAGAAACTGTGTAATTATGGGGGACTTTAACTTCCCAGATATAGATTGGGGCACAAACGCTAGTAGTAATAATAGGGCTCAGATGTTCCTAGATGTGCTTGCTGATCAATTCCTTCATCAAGTGGTAGCTGAACCGACGAGGGGGGAGGCCATTTTAGATTTGATTCTGGTAAGTAGTGAGGACCTCATTGAGGAAGTGGTAGTGGGGGACAATTTGGGCTCCAGTGATCATGAGCTAATTCGGTTTAAAATACATGGGAGGAGTAACAGAATTACGTCAAAGACTAGGGTTTATAATTTTAAAAAGGCCAATTTTAACAAATTAAGGGGACTGGTAAGGGAAGTGGATTGGGCAAACGTATTAATGGATCTAAAGGCAGAAGAAGCCTGGGATTACTTCAAGTTAAAGATGCATGAGCTGTCGGAGGCCTGCATTCCAAAAAAGGGAAAAAGATTACAAAGCAGGAGATTTAGACCGAGCTGGATGAGCGACCGACTCAAAGGGGCGATTAGGAAAAAACAGAAAGCGTACAAAGAGTGGAAGAGGGGAGGGATTAGTAAAGAAACTTACCTTAGCGAAGTCGGAGAATGTAGAGATAGAGTGAGAAAGGCCAAAGGCCGTGTAGAATTGGACCTAGCGAGGGGAATTAAAAGCAATAGTAAGAGGTTTTACAGCCATATAAATAGGAAGAAAGCAAAGAAAGAAGAAGTGGGACCGCTGAAGACTATTGCCGGAGAGGAGATTAAAGACAATCTAGGCATGGCGCAATATCTCAATGAATATTTTGCATCGGTGTTTAACGAGGCCAATGAAGGTATTAGGGATACTAGCACCACTACAGAGGGGCATTCAGGATGGGGGATTACCGTATCCGAGGTAGAAACAAAACTTGAATGCCTTAATGGGGCTAAGTCGGGAGGACCGGACGATCTTCATCCGAGAATATTGAAGGAATTGGCGCGGGAAATAGCAGGCCCATTAGCGATAATATTTAATGAATCTGTAAACTCGGGGGTGGTCCCGTTAGACTGGAGAATAGCTAATGTGGTTCCTATTTTCAAGAAAGGGAAAAAAAGTGATCCGGGTAACTACAGGCCTGTTAGTTTAACATCTGTAGTGTGCAAGGTGTTGGAGAAAATTCTGAAAGAGAAACTAGTTGAGGACCTGGAGGTTAGTGGCAATTGCGATAAATTACAACATGGTTTTACGAAGGGCAGATCGTGCCAAACGAATCTGATCTCCTTCTTTGAGAAAGTAACGGATTTATTAGATAAGGGAAATGCGGTGGACCTAATATACCTGGATTTCAGTAAAGCGTTTGATACTGTACCCCATGAGGAATTATTGGTTAAACTGAAAAACATGGGGATCGATATGAAAATCCAGAGGTGGATAAGGAATTGGTTAATGGGGAGAATGCAGCGGGTCGTATTAAAGGGTGAACTGTCGGGTTGGAGGGAGGTTACTAGTGGAGTGCCTCAAGGTTCGGTTTTGGGACCCATTTTATTTAATCTATTTATAACTGACCTCGGAACCGATTGCAGGAGTGGGCTGATAAAGTTTGCGGATGATACGAAGGTGGGAGGCGTTGTAAATTCGGAGGAGGATAGGGATATCCTGCAGGGAGACTTGAACGAGCTTGTGAATTGGAGTATCAGGAATAGGATGAAAATTAATAGTAAAAAGTGTAAGGTGATGCATTTGGGGATGACTAATAAAAATTTTAGTTACAAGATGGGGACGCATTGGTTAGAAGTAACGGAAGAGGAGAAGGACCTAGGGGTCCTAGTAGACCGCAGGATGACTATGAGTCGACAATGCGACGTGGCGGTGAAAAAAGCCAATGCTGTCTTGGGATGCATTAGGCGAGGTATATCTAGTAGGGATAAGGAGGTCCTGCTTCCGTTGTACAAGGCGCTGGTGAGACCTCATTTGGAGTACTGTGTGCAGTTCTGGTCTCCCATGTTTAAAAAAGATGAACTCAAACTGGAACGGGTGCAGAGAAGGGCCACTAGGATGATCAGAGGAATGGAAAACCTGTCGTATGAAAAGAGACTAGAGGAGCTTGGGTTGTTTAGTCTGAAAAAGCGAAGGCTGAGGGGGGATATGATTGCTATCTTTAAATATATTAGAGGGATTAATACGAGGGAGGGAGAAGAATTATTCCAGCTTAGTACTAATGTGGATACGAGAACGAATGGATATAAACTGGCCGTGGGGAGGTTCAGGCTTGAAATTAGACGAAGGTTTCTGACCGTCAGAGGGGTGAAATATTGGAACGGCCTTCCGAGGGAAACGGTGGGGGCGACGGACCTGTCTGGTTTTAAGATTAAGTTAGGCTTGGTCTACACTACCCCCCCCAATTCGAACTAAGGTACGCAACTTCAGCTACGTGAATAACGTAGCTGAAGTCGAAGTACCTTAGTTCGAACTTACCTTGGTCCACACGTGGCAGGCAGGCTCCCCCGTCGACTCCGCGGTACTCCTCTCGCCGAGCTGGAGTACCGCAGTCGACGGCAAGCACTTCCGGGTTCGACTTATCGCGTCCAGACTAGACGCGATAAGTCGAACCCAGAACTTCGATTTCCAGCCGTCGAACTAGCTGGTAAGTGTAGCCAAGGCCTTAGATAAATTTATGGAGGGAATGGTTTAATGGTAAAACATAGTAGTCAAGGAAAACCAAGAAATGGTAGGTAAATTGTATAATGGCTGACAGGGGTCAGGCTGGAGACTCTTGCCTATATGCTCGGGGTCTTACTGATCGCCATATTTGGGGTCGGGAAGGAATTTTCCTCCAGGGCAGATTGGCTGAGCCTCTGGAGGTTTTTCGCCTTCCTCCGCAGCATAGGGCAGGGATCTCTAGCAGGAGGGTTTCTGCCGATTGAAGTCACCTAAAACAGGATTGGGGACTTCAACAGCAGAGTCCAGGGAAGGGGTAGGGACGGTTTTATGGCCTGCAGCATGCAGGGGGTCAGACCAGATGATCATAATGGTCCCTTCTGACCTTAAAGTCTATGAGTCTATGAGTCTATATCTCTTGATGAGCTCTGATTGCATTCAACTCTTTATGCAGAGTGTCCCCTTTTGTAGAATGGCTGACGTTCCCTGGCGCATACTAAAACCTCTTGGCACTAAGACAATACCTCCAGGGCTATTCAGTTGAAGGATGTTGTATCTACCGATAACGCATTAAGTACAGGAAACATATTAGCAGTTTCTGAAGTGTTTGCTTTGCTGGTAGGTTGTCATGTGAGGTGGAGAAAGGGGAACCACCTACTGTTAAATAGGAATTGTTGAGCTCTGGGCTGGTCCTGTGTATTAGGGGGACAGATCAGGAAGATGGGAACAGATGAATCTTGGTGATGGGGGAAGCTTATGTGTAGGGCCCTACCAAACTCATGGTCCATTTTTGTCCATTTCACAGACATGTGATTTTAAAAATCATAAATTTAATGATTTCAGTTATTAAAATCTGAAATTTTACAGTGTTGTAGTTTTTAGGGGTCCTGACCCATAAAGGAGTTGTGGGGGGAGGTCCGCAAGGTTATTGCGGGGGGGGGGGGTTGCGATACTGCTACCCTTACTTCTGCCCTGCTGCTGGCAGCGGCGCTGGCTTCAGAGCTGGCCCACTGGAAAGTGGCAGCTGCTGGCCAGAAGCCCAGCTCTGAAGGGAGAGCCACTGCCAGCAGCAGCACAGAAGGAAGGATGGCCTGGTATGGTATTGCCATCTTTACTTTGTGCTGCTGCCTGCAGAGCTGGGCCCTCAGTCAGCAGCCACCACTCTGCAACCGCCCACCCCTGAAGGCATCAGCACAGAAGTAAGAATGACAGGGGAAGGTATTGCCACCCTTACTTCTGCACTGCTGCTGGTGGGGCGCTGTCTTCAGAACTGGGTGCTGGGCCAACAGCCACCACTCTCCAGCCGCCCAACTCTGAAGGCAGCATAGAAGTAAGGGTGGCAATACTGCGACCCCTCTAAAATAACCTTGACACCCCCCCTGCAACTCCCTTTTGGGTCAGGACCCCCAATTTGAGAAACTCTGGTCTCCCCCGTGAAATCTGTATAGTATAGGGTAAAAGCACACAAGACCAGATTTCACGGTCTGTGACGTGTTTTTCGTGGCCGTGAATTTGGTAGGGCCCTCCCTATGTGGCATGGATGTATATAAATATAACTCCCTGCTACAGCCTTCTGCACAACTGACCGACGTCATCCAAGTGCATCATTAATGTCTGTCTTCCCTCTCTTAATAGCCAATTGCTGTGGTTAATGGGCAGCTCACCTTCCCACTGCTCATCCCTCTCTTCCCTTGGAGCTGATGGCAGCTGTGCATAGAAATCCTCTGTGGGGGGGTCCTGTCATCACAGCCATTAGGGACAAAGGGTCCCAATGGGGAAATATTAAGTGTTGCCTTCCCCGCCCCACACACACAAATACAGGGTGGGGAGATCTGTTATACTCTGGGCCCATGGGGAAAGGAGGCAGAGGGCCTCCTTTGTAATGGGGAAGGGAGAACTTACATTCAGCACGTTAGCATAGCTATCAATTGTTAGCATGCAATCGCTCCCTGTAACGGACTTTAACCATGTTGTAAACTTCTCCCAAACTCGATTCACTTTTGTATTCGACTTGTCATTTGGTTTCCTTTAGGGCACACAGGAGGCAGCGTGCCCTAATGGAAGGGGCACTGAAGTGGGACTCAGGAGACGTGGATTCAGTTCTGCCACTGACCTGGTGCGTGACCTTGGGCAAGTCATGTCCCCTCTCTCTGCTTCGGTTTCCCCTCCTGCCCTTTGTCCGATTTGCCTGTTGAAACTGTAAGCTCTTTGGGGCAGGGCCTGTCTCGTAGTCCATCTGTGTATGTTGCTAGCCCCAAGGGTCCCTGATCACACTTGGGGTCTGCAGACACTACCAGAATTCAGACAAGAACAGGAGGACTCAGTAACCATATTTTCAAATCTCCACACACTGATATGCTAGAACATCTGTTGAGGCTTTTGCAGCATGCTGATGCCCGAATATTCAAGGCTTATGCTGTGTGTTAATGTGGAATTGGTTCCTATGTTAGGGAAATCCCTTCTAAGTCATAAACATCACACATCTAAGCCTTCCCACTGCCTTTACTAGGACTCCTTGGATAAATTAGTGTTAATATACTTGGAAGCTCCGGTCTGAATGTGATACTTCTCTGAGATGTTGCAAATTAATCTTTATTTCTTCCAGTTTAACAGAACCTCTCTCTTTGGTGTAACTCTGTATTCTGGGTCATGAATCTTCCATTCCAATAGCAGCAGAAATCAAGCCCATGTACTTATTTATGTACAGATTCTCTTGTCACTGTCGTGCCGGGGAGCCTCAGGAGGGAGGAATATAACTGAACCTGCGGGAGAGTGTTCTGTTCCCCTGGAGTCTCTGCAGAGGAGTATTCCTCTGACTTTTCAAGGTTCTCCCTCGTCTCCTCTGCATTTCCTGCCTTGGAGAGAAATGGATTAAACAACACGTGTGTGTTGTAGGAGACAGAGCAGCGCAGTGGGTGCTGGTGAAAGGGTTGGACTGAATTCCATGGATACTGACTATGCAGCAAAAGCAAATGGTGGGCATGCCAGTCCCTGTGCAGCATGGCCCCATTACATCCCTCCATCCCACCCTGCCACCGCTGGCACTGAGAAGGGAGTTCACATTCAGTCCTTGGCCTCTGATTTTTTTTTGCCAAAAAGTGTCCACATCATATAAAGCCACTGAGGAGATGCCAAGAATATTTCTCCCCACCTGTGATGAGATCTAGTGCAAAGATGGTACATTCTTCTGGGCTTGCAAGCAGCTGAAAGGAACAGGAGAATGTGGGAGCTTGTGATCGACCCTTTCCTGCCAGGGTTGGGGCAAAGCTCCCACTGACTGTGGGTGTGTCTATACTGGGAGCTGGTGTTCCCAGCTCAAGGAGACACGGCCACACTAGCTGTGATCGAGTTAGCACTCTAAAGGTGGAGCGTAGCCATAGTGGCAGGAGGGCATAGCTGTCCTGGGCGTTCCCAATTAGCAACGGGCAGAGGGGGTCTCACTGAGCAGACAGGTTACTCTTCTCCAAACGTCACATTTGAATTTTTTAACGAGAATTTCCTTCAGACCCAGTGTAGGAGCAGAGGGAGCGAGCAGTGCAGGTCCCCTTCTAGCCAGTGCACGTGCCTGATTTTGTACCAGTGCAGCCTCGCCTATTCTGACTCTGATACAATCTATATTTAGTCTGATTTCAATGCCAAATAGTGGCGGACTGGGATAGAATCTGCCTATTCAGCATTCATGCTCTGGAAACATTCTGCTGAACATGTTGCTCCCTGGCGTGGCAAGGGAGCAGTGTGCTTTGCTGATCAATCTGATTTTTAAATTGGCTGCATGTCAAAGCAGTAAATAATGCATCCCATAAATAAAACCAGCGTGTGAATCAGGGCTGGAGCAAACATCGGAGCTGCAGCTGCTCCTGCTCTCATGCAACCAGGTAACAAGTGGCAGCGGCGCTGAGATCATCACCTCCTGGATTGCTTTATAAATTTATTTGTTAGATTGTACAACAAATTCTATGCACTTCTCCCAAAAGCACAAATCAGCCAGAGGCTTTATTAGAAACATAAAGATTGTGTCTGTCTGAATGCAGGGGAGAAGAGTGCAAAGCTAGAGCTCGTATCTCAAACTCTCTTCCAAAGTCCTGCGAAATTCCCAACTCTGGTAACTGGGCTTTCAATGTAATTCCTAATTGCCAAAACCCTAGAAACAGGGATCTCTTCCCCCAGGCTGGAGAGCTGGGCTGAGAGCTCTGCACAGGGTGAAGTCTCTGCATGAAAAGGAGAGAGGCCAACCTCATGCATGTCTTCTCTCGGAAGCATTTCCAGCTAGGTAACCAGCTTTGCGCCAAACCGCATCTATCTGACCCCAGTAGCCTCTTAGAGGCAGATTCAAGCAAAGCAGATCGTTAATTACCAGCATATGCCCAAGAAAACCATCCTGTACAACGTGCTGCCTTCCTGTGGACAACTGCTGCTGACTCCTGTAATCAGCGCCATGTGACTGCATTAAAGCAGCATCCGTCCCGTGTGGCCTAGCCCAGTAGCACAACTTGAGAGGCAGTTTGGATTGCACAGCTTCCGCCTCCCACAGCTGTTCTGCATGGGAGGTGTTTCATGGTTGATCCCCAGGACATGTGCAATGCTTGGGAAAAAATGTCTAGCTGGTCAGCTGATAGAGTTGGGTGGCTCTGAAGTGGCAGCACAGTTAGGCAGTGGCAGACCGAGGATTGGGGTTTGTTTGGCAGAAGCTCCCTATGAAGGAAACTCGATGACACTGGATCTCTTCTTGCCTGTGATCTCTGAATGGGTCTTAATCAGGCGATTTTAATTTGTGAAGAATTAGCTGCCATTATTGCAAGCAATTATCAGTCAGGAAGGTGCTAAGAGCTAATAAAAATATCAGGAAGTTTGCTGGTAAAGTGTGAACATAGCATCTTAGTCTTTTTGAATATTGCTAAATGTCTAGAGAATACTTAAGGGCTAATTGGAATTCTGGAAGGATTTCAAAAATAATCAAAAGGGGATAGTCAAGGTATTTGCAAACTGTTGTTAAAAGAAAGACTTAAGGTTTGCGCTTGTGGGGTTTAGATGAAAAGTTCTAGAAAACACACGCTCAGACATAGCTGCCTTAAGGGTGCTTATAGGATTTCCTTCTTAAATCATCTTTAAAATATCTCTCCTTTTCCCTCCCTCTTCACCTCCCGGGATGTGCTTTATGATTTTTAGGCAGTATGTAGTTTCTCCTCGACCTGAAATATTTGTATTCTTCCTGGAGGACTAAGTAATGACCCCCGTGCCGCCTGTGACAAAGGCTACTGTATAGAATTCAATTCCATTTCAGGAGATTGGGATCAGCCTTTATAGAGAGGCCTATCATAGTTTCTATTTTTACATTTAATTCCACAAATGTCCTAGAGCCCTGCATGTGTGCCCCAGCGTCAGAGGAGATGGCTGTATGCTGGGCAGAGCCTCATCACAATAAATCTTAAAACTGAGCCTGTCTCCTTGTACCTCCGAGGTACCTGAGCCCTGTGGACGTTCTGGCAGAATTACCGCAGTGCTGATAGCACTGTCTCTGCCCCTTGTTCAGCACACTTAGGTAGAGGGCTCTCTGCACTCTCCCTGTGCCTAGATGAAAGCTTGCTTGACTAAAACTTAGGCTGGCTATGTACATTAAGAATTTATAATGCTCCCATCGCCAGGGACGTAATGTAGAAAGTAATGTTCACTCAGGGAGGACCAGAAACCTTGTTCCTCTGTTGATTTTGCTGCTTCTGAAGTGGGATTTTCATGGCCAACTGTTCTGTCATTGCTGTTAATACAAGAAGGTTTATGCAAATAGGAACCCGATGGAATTGACGTGGGGCGTGAATGGACAGCAGAGGTGATAAAGGAATGCGCCCGGAGAGAGAGCCCATCTTGTGGGCTGCTCCTGGATCTGTCGTTAGTAGCAGCCGCTCAGAGTGTTCTTTATCTGTACTTGGCAGTGATGTTCTTTCTCGCTTCCCTCTCCCCTCTTTGCCCTTGTCACCTCCAGGTTGGGTCACTGCAGTGCCCTCCATGTGGGGCTGCCCTTGGAGGTGGTCACTCAAGCTTCACCTCCTGCAGTAGCTGTAAGCCATACTGACAACATGTGGGTCATTGTCTGGCTCCCTCTGTTGGCTTAGCAGCAGAAGCTCCTGCTTCCGGGTCCCTGCAGTGTCCCAGCCAGGGATGTCATTACACAAAGCAAACAGGGAGTAGGTGACACTTGTGCTCTGGAGGTTGCCCTGGTTTCCAGTTAATTCTGGGTGTGATTCAAAGTGCTGACTTTGATCAGTGACTCCTTCCATGCTTTCAGTTGTGGCTGATTCAGAGCGCATCTTGCTCCCTGTGCTTCATCTTGGGAGCCAAGGTCAGCCGGGGTGTTCGTGATGATGATGATCCCTGGGCGCAGGTTGTTCACAATTCTCTCCACCACGCACTCTCCATTGGTCTGGTCGAGCTTGCACGTGTAGGACTTTCAGAGCACAATGCAGGTCTCCTGAAGGGGTGGCCAGGCGGTGTGCTCTGGGGGGTAGGAGTATGTTTCTGTGCACATTGTCCTTAGCTGACTCTGTCATTCTAGCTGATCTTCACGTTAACGTGTGTCTGTAAATCAAACCTAGTGCTGAGCAGGTGTCAGACTTCCATTCCTGGAGCGTAAAGCCCTGTCTGTATCCCCAGAACCCCTCTGCTCACATGGCCAAGTAGGGTGCCATCGGTGGAGTGTGGCTATTGGTCTGGACTGAGGTCTCACTGGAGAAGGCATTACAATGGTGCGCATGCAGATTCCACGGTGATGGGCATGGCATAAGAACCTATATACTTGCTGAGATAACCCTGGATCAAATTAAAACCAGGGACCTAAAGATAAAATTTCATATCTCTGTCTCCATCCCCTTGCCTGGCATCGGCTGGCTTTTAGCTAGCCGTGACCTAAACGTGGAAAACTAGTGTTCTATGGATTTGAATCCAGAGTACAGATAAGGATAGAATGTCAATTTGATCAGGCTTTAGCAATGTAATTCCCATGGCGTTAACAGCAGTTGTGTGACTAATGCCTCGGGCATTGCATTACAAGCACATGCTCATTAGCTGCGCACGGCTAATTAAAAGGGCTGCTGTAAATAACTGCAATGAGGACAGCCTATCCTATATGCATTCTGCTGTTAAAATGCACTTCCCCAATACTGATAGCAGACAAAGCCATGAGGACAGAGCCCCCTCTGATGCCTTTTCCTTGTACTGTCAGCCCAGTCCTTGCAGAACAGCTGTATATAAGGAAGGGGGTTAGCACTTGAGTCTTTTGCACCACCTGAGCCTGGACTCATAATCTGAGCTCCTGTGGTGAGGGGCACTCTGTCTATACCTGGAGTAGAGGGAAATAAGAACACAGAACCCTGGCTGACACTCTGCATAATAAGAATGGTGCAGCACTCCCCACCAAGCTCAGTGGTTTTTAAATGAGAGGAGGAAGCATCGCTATCCGAATCGTCTCAGCTGGGGGGCAGGGGCACAGTGGGATGTGATGTCTTGCCCAAGGTCATGTAAACCATGGCACAAATCCAGGCCGCCTGAGGCCTTCCCCACTGGACCTTGCTGTCACAGACTGTTTTTACCTCCTGGAACCAGTTCACTTTCCTTATGTTCCATGTAGTAAAAAATAACATTGGTTTTGCTGTGTGGCCAACTGAGCCATTTAACCTTCAGCAAAGGCTCTGGAACAATGTGTACAGTGGGGGCGCTGAGAGCCACTGAACCAAACTCAACCCTGTGTATGATGGAAACCACTTCAAGCCAGGGGGTGCGGCTGCCCCCCTAGTTCCAGCACCCATAGCAAAGGGCTGTTTCTGCAAGAGCCCAGCCGAGGCGAGTGGCTGATACTGAGCATCTGGAGAAGGAAGAAGGAAGGAAAGCCTGCTCAGGTCCCGCTGGCTGAAGTACTGGTGAGTGTCAGTAGCACGAGGTGGTGGCTCTGGTGTCATGCCTGTGGCTTTGGCTGGAATTATTCTGTCATACATGAAGCCCAAATGACCAACGAGTCTCATGCAAGAAAGCAGTGGTACCTGTTGAGATTAAAGCTATCCAGTGCTCATGATATGGAAACCCAGCAAGCCCTGCAAAGAACATACAGATCCGGTGTGAAACAGATTATTAGCAGACCCCGATAGTCTTAGTGACAGAAGGTGGTTAAGAATCGCCATCCAAATGCAGTCACTTCCAGGGCGAGGAACAGACTGTGCAGTTATCTCTATTGGAGACTTTGGGTATTAACGTATCTGTGAATGGCCTGTGAGCTGCTGGAATGGGTATGGCTCAACCAGAAAAAGCAAGCATAGCTGCTAGGTTGCATCTTTTAATGAAGAAAAGGCCAAATTTGACCTTGGCTCCATTGAAATCAAGTGGATTGACACAACTCAAAGATCTCGGCCCCGTGCTTGTACCAAGAAATAACCAGCAGAAATAGAGTAAATGGGGAAACTTCCCAGCTCGGGGCTCACCACAGTGATGTGCATCTGAACGGGGAACCTGACCTTCCCAAAGGCATCCTCCCCATGCCCCCTTGTTACCTAGCAACCCCTCTCCTCTAACCCTGCCCCTGAGCACTTGTGCCATGGGAGGGGCACGCTGGGCCGGGATTCATCCTTTGCTCTCTAGAACCAGATAGGGCTCTCGCACACTTGCACCTATCACAGCTTCTCTCGCTGGCTCGCGTGCTCCATCACACCCTTCTCAGTTTCATTCCTGCTGCAGGAGAGCAAGAGTTCAAAGTCTTCCTTGTGCTTTAGGTTTTGCTCCTAGCGGAAAGAGGGCTGCAAAGCTTCCGGATTCAAATGCAAAGTCATGAATGAGGTCAGTACAAGCCACGAACTCTCTTCTTCCTAGTAGACATCAAAAGAAGCTGCCGTTACCACATGAGGTTAGGAATTGGCCTCCTCTTCAGGCTTTTGTTTCAGTGGCAGGAAGTTTTAAAGAGGAAAAAAAGCTTTCTCCTTTTAACATTGCATATACACAAGCCAGTATTTTTGCAGATTTTGACTGTTTTTTTCCAGCGAAACCGTAGGCCTGCTGCAATCTCACCTGGGTTTATACTTCAGGTGGTGACAATAGGAGGAATGAGAAACCCACAGATCTGAGCAGTGAAAATTCATCCCCTTTTTTTCCCCACCCCATAAGTATTTTTGCAAACTTAATGCAGAGAAAAATTAGCATTTCAAATACAGCTTTGGGGGCAGACACACCAATTTTTGTGACTGACACATACAGAAATATCATCAGCGTTCCTAGAGAACTGCTTTCTGCCTACATGTGATGGGTGAAGGCCCCGTATTGGCACCAGAAGGGTTAAAGAAACCTGAGAGTGCTGGCAACCTCACCGATTGCACCTGGGGAGGGTGTGGCCAAGTGAAGGGGATGGATTTAGGAGAGACTAGAGGTCAGCTAGGAGGAGACCCAGGCGAGAGGGTGTAGACCAGCAGTTCTCAAACTTCATTGCACCACTACCCCCTTCTGATAACAAAAATTACTACATGACCCGGGGGGGGGAGACTGAAACATGAGCCCGCCCGAGCCCCATCGCCGCGGGTGGGGGGGCCAAAGCCGAAGCCCCCCCAGGCAGGGAGCCTGTAACCTGAGCCCTGTTGCCCAGGGCTGAAGCCCTTCGGCCCAGGGCAGTGGGGCTCAGGCTTTGGCCCCAGGCCCCAGCAAGTCTAAGCCAGCCCTGGCGACCCCAATAAAACGAGGTCTTGACCCACTTTGGGGTCCTGACACACAGTTTGAGAACCGCAGGTATAGAGAGTTCCTTTTGTCTGGGAAAGGGCCTGATAGAAGATAGGAAGGGCAGGGGAGCAGATGGTTTGCTCCTAAGCTGAGCCTCGTGGCTGCAGGAAGATCAGAAACCACTGAGGGACAGCAGGCTGCATGAAACCTTGGGAAGGTTGAGCACAGTGCCAGCCCTAGACTATGGGGCGGACTGAGGTGACGACATTGCATTATAGGTGAGGCTTGCCTGTAAGACGAAGGGACGGCAGCTGGGCCCATTTGGGGCTGAAAGTTCAGTTGACTTTATATTTCCATTGGACTTGGTAAAGGACTTTGGAAGGGCTGGAAACCAATCATGACACTGCCAGAGGGCCAAGGAAAGACCACAGCAGGGCTGAACCAGCAGTCGGCAGGGGGTATTAAATGGGGAAAGAGCCTGGAATTCCATGCCTAACCATGAGGGACACGCCAATGGGTGAGTCCTCTGTTCTACGTGCAGAAAAACCGCAATTTTCATTTTCAGCAATTCAAGGCCAGAACAGTCTCTCACAAACAGGTGCAGATATGGGTTTGCAGGACTTTTCTCTCAATGCTGAGAAATGTGTTGCGTATCTCCTCATATCCTGGGCATCTGAGCAGAGACAGTTGCATGGGGTTCCCTACACACGGCTGGGAAATCCCCACTCTAGCAAACAGTCTGCAGTGTGGTTAGAACCTGACTGCCTGTGAGCTGGGCTGGTAAGATGCCAGAATGATGCCGTGCCCGCTAACGAGAGGCGCCAGGCAGGCGGCTGCAGTGTGACACACCAGCAAGATGCAACATCTGTGGCAGCCCTTGCTGTTGCCCCGGCTCTGTCTAGATGCAGGCTTATGACTTTTGTAGCCATAAATATAAGGAGGTGGGGAGAGAGCCCTGAATCTCAGTGGTGTCCGTGCAGCTGCTGCTGCTTCAGTTTAAACTATTACGCTGATTTCCCACAAAGGTAATTTTCTGCTTCTCTGACTCAATTCCATTCATCTCTTAGAATGTAATTAGTATCCCTTCAGTGTTCTTTTATACCCAACTAATTGCACCTTGGTTCAGGAGTTAGTTAATGCCTATCCATTTAGGCTAGGACAGTAAAATCTAATTAGGGACCAGACCAGACAGAACTGTGTACTGGGGCTACCGCTGTCTGCTTTGCTGTCTAGGGTCTTTTGGCTTGCACCAAGGAAAACATTTCCCATTTTATGTTTAAGCTGATTCTGAGCTTTCCGTCTGCGTCATAACGAGGCTGTTTGGAATGCTAAACCCTATTGCATGCTGCCACATGCAGCATTAGCTGCATCTCCGAGATGGGCTAAAAGCAGAGAGGATTACGCTCCAGCTTTCATGTAGGTTCAAATGTATTTGCAAGACTCGTTGTCCGCTGGTTCTGCTTGTGCTCAAATAGCAGGACTGCGGTGTTCCTCTGGAAATCAACATGGCGTTGCTCTTTAGGATGCACTATAACTGGACACAGTTCATAAGTTGAAACAAAACAAAAAACCCAAGTTCCGAACCGTAGGGATGGAAATCCTGGACACAGCATGCTGCCCCGGCTACAGCAGGCTAAACAGCCAGTCTGTGCCCCTGCCATTCATTCTTAGGCGGCCAATTCAGACGGGGTCCAGGCTGGTAACTAATGACCAGAACAGTGTTACTGACTGACACAGTGGACAGGTGTTCACTTCACCACTACAGCTGGCACCAGCAGGCTTATTCCTATACAGTTGGTCAGAAATTGTTCCTCTGAATAGGTTCTTTTAAGAAAAATGCCATTTTTTGAGATTCAAAACATTTTTTTTTAAATGACAATTTCAGGATTTGCCAAAGCTGGGAATGGTCAACAGGGGATGGATCACTTGATGATGACCTGTTCTGTTCATTCTTTCTGGGACACCGGGCATTGGCCACTGTTGGAAGATGGGATACTGGGCTAGATGGACCATTGGTCTGACCCAGTATGGTTGTTCTTATGTTCTTAATGAAAGTTAATTTAGAGAAAAAAACTAAATGAAGTGTGTCAATGTTAAAACATCCCATTTCAACGTTCTTGAAATGGAACATTTTGATTTTTCATTTCAAAACTACTTTTCTGAACAAAATTATTTTGTTTTAAATCTATATGAACCTTTAAAAAGTTTAAAAGGATGAAATTGGAACTAAATATGGTTTTCTCAGTGAAACATTTCCAGTAACTTGAAACAAAACACTTTCAGAATTTTGTTGTGCAGGAATTTTCTATTTGTTTTGTTTTTGTTGTTTTGGAAGGATTAAAAATTGGAAACAGACTGAAATATCTGGTTCCTGCCCGGCTGCCCTGTCTTGCTTTAGGTGGCAGCTCCCTTGAGGTGCAGCAGCAGAGCAAAGTGGAAAGAGGACATTGGTATTGTCACTATCCAAGTTTTGGCAATATTGACAGGGCTCATTCTCCAGTGCTGCTGGTGCCTTTGCCAGCTCTTAGCTCATCCCAGCCAGCGCTCCCTGCCCACCGGAGACTAGGAGGGAAGAGAGGAAGAGCCCAGCCCAGATCTTGTGAAATCTCTCTTTAGACCATGGAACAACCTCTTCATGGGGTGAAGGGTCAGACTGTCCCAGCCCAAGAAGCGCAGCCAACAAGTCAGTTGTTCAGGCAGCTTGGCTGGGTGCCGGGGAAAGACAGAAACAGCCTTGGGAGTCATCAGAGCCTCTCCCATCAGGAGCAATGTGGGGGGCAGGGGGAGCTGGGCTAAGGGAAGGGGCTGGCTCTTGTGAGAGGTTGAGAATGACTGGCTTGGCGTGACCATGTGGATGAGGACAGAGATTGGCTGGACAGTGGAGAGGATGGGATGTGTGGAGTGAGGGGGCACCTTGCCCCGAAGGAGACTTTGGGGGTGGGATTGGAAATGTGTTCTTTGTACCAAGTCATGTGCAAAAGAACTAAAGGATCCCTCCCCCCCGCCCAATATCCCCTCTTCCTCCTCTTTGTGATGCTCTCGCAGGTCATTGTTTAGATGTGAAGCTTTTTGGGGCAGAGAACATGTCTCCTGTTCAGCATCTGGCATGCTGAATGCAGCTGCCGGCTCAGTATTACAAAACCCGAACTCCCCAAGCCCGGGTAGTGGTTTTCTGTAAACTTCTCTGAGCACAGCTTGCTGGGTGGAGCCAAAGGGTCCCGGCCCCACTTTGTCTGGTGGCAGGGAACAAAGAAAACGTGACTCCACTTGTGAGATGTGTTCTGAAACTTGAAGCTTGCTTGTGCTTCCATAACACAGAATGCATAGTACCAGCTGTAGCCCAGAAACGCAGCCTCTAACAGGAGCACATATACAAACATGTGCCCACGTTACTCCTGGGGGAGTTCTGCTCCATTGCACTGGGAATTCATGTGCCCCAGATTTTTTTTTCTCTGCAGAATAATAGTCTTCCAGGGAGGTGTTGCAATTACACCTTTAGCTCACTAAGGGCTGATGTGGCATCAGAAGAGAAGGCAGACCTCACCACCCGAGCAGCCAGCTGTGGAGAGGGATGGGGGGCAGAGGCTGCCTGCCTCACAGCACCCTGCCCACACGGCCAGGTGGGAGTGGGGATGCAGGAACACATGGGGATGGGGAGAGCGGGTGCAGAGTCACACAGGCACAGGGGGAGGAGGGTGACTGAGTGGGGTGCAGGGACACATGGGGACAGGGGCAGATGTGCTTGACTGAATGGGAGAGGCTAGAGGGTCAGTCGGTGTGCATGATGGAGGCTCCCTAACAATCCCTCCTCACCCCCGCCCCCCAAAAAATTGTGCCATACTTCTCCCACCCACAACCAACAGTCCTCCAGGATCACTTCCAGGTCCTTTTCAGCAATTACTTCCCTCTCTTTCAGCCCCTCCATTACCCCTGTCTCCCCCAAGCCTTTGCACCGCTTCTGAGGAGTGCGGGAAATACATTTATGTACTGTAGCTTAAATGAGTTATTACTCACAGTTCTATATTAATATGCCTCGTAAGGAATCTGTCTGTCAAAACATTTCCTGAATCTTTTTTATTGTCTGTATTGTTACAGACATAATTACTGACAGGTATTTTGAAATAAATTACCAAAATAATTGAAATGGCTTGCTTATATTGTGTTTTGACAAATAAACTAGGCAGAATTTTAAAATATTGTGAACAGAATTTTTAATTTCTTAGCACTAAATTCCCCCCAGGAGTACCTCATGCACAGGCCCAGGGGTACACGCGCACTCACACCTGCTTTACTCATATTGATCCACTTCCTTTAAAAAAAACAAAAAACAAAAAAAACAGGACTTTAATAAAAGTGAGTTTGTCTCCAGGATTGTTGAAAAGCAAAGAATCTCTGGAGCTCCTTGCAAATCTGAGAGGGGAAAAGTGGGAATGAGGAACAGTGTGGGAATTTTTGTGGAGGAAGTGCCTAATTAGCTGTTAAGTCCCTGCTCTTTGCCGGTAGAACCAGGAAAGAGACAGGGTGTTTAAAAAAAAAAAAAAAAAAAATCAGTGCAGTCAGCAGCTGCAGCCCAATTAGACTCAGGTGCACAGGTGATGCTGGAGAATTCTCGTTCCTCATTTACCTAAACTGATCCACTTTTCCACGGGCCCTTGGGACTGCCTCACAGGAATATGTTTCTCCTGAGAGATCTTTGAAATCTTGTTACTGAGAGCAGCTGCTTCATCTGTGATGGAAAAACCTGGCAGATGAAAATGAAGGCTTTGCTAAGCTCCAGTTTGAAAAGAAACCAAAGCATTAGCTTTTAGAATTCTCCAAGAGTCTTTGGTCCTTTGTTATCTCAAATCTATCGTGGTCCCTTTCTGAGGAGGGAATGGCACCTAGTGGTCGGAAGAGGACCAAGGACTCTGGAATTCTATTCCCTGCCCCAGGAGGGAGCATGATAATGGTTAAAGCATGGGACGGGGAAATGAGGACTCTTGGATTCCCAGCTCTTATGCTGACTTGTTGTGGGCCTTAGCACAAGTCATATTTTAACTTTTCTGTCCTCGGTCCTGTGTAAAATAAGGGTGACGTTACACTTCCCAGGAAACAGAGATCGGTTCGTATTTCGTGCTGTGAGCCTCTGGAAGGGGTCGTGGCCTAGAAGTGAAAGTGTCGGGTCTGTTCTCTCTCTGCCAGATACCTTGGCTTTGGCTATTGTGGGAAAGCTCCGTCTGTCCTTCTCTTGCTCAGCTCTTTAGTGACAGCATTCTGCATGGCGGGAGCTTGACTTCTCGCCCCTTTTGAAACGGGAATGTTTCAAAGCTGTCTGCAATGGCCCTTCCTCAGACTGTTGCTCCTGGCGGGGTTCCTTAAAGGTTCACTCAGATGGAGGTCGGTAACATAGTATTTATCCGACCTCTTGTTTGATGCAAAGGGTAAGAATGCTGCAGCCTGGCAACCCTGCAATGGGAGTTGAAGAGGTTGGCGTGTGTTGCCCTGTTGATTTTTCTGTGGAGGACATCCTTGATAGAATTGAATGCACACCAACCAGCTTGCTTTCTTCACGAGAGTTTGCCTTCCTGATCATGGCACGTGTTAATTTCTTGGCCCAAACAGACATATTGTTCAACGTCTTCTATTCGTTCTCCCTTGACTATTATTTGGGCTTTTGGCAAGGTATCAGACCACATACATTTCGTTTAAAGCAGTTCATTTTCAGTCTGACTTGACCGCTTTTTTGTGTTGAGTTTTTGCAGCATTTTCTGGATAGTGTTTTTGGCAATCCACAAGATATCATCCGCAAATCTGAGGTGGTTTAACTGCTCACCATTGACGCTGATTCCACCTTTCCAGTTCATTCGCCTCATTACCATTTCGAGGCAGGCTGTGAAGAGTTTTGGTGAAACCCTGTCTCCTTGTTTCACACCCTTTTTGACTGGGATGCGAAGGGGCGTGTTGAACAGAGTTATATCCGTAGTGCAGTCAGTTTGCTTCCTTTACTAGTTTGATATAGCTTGTGTCAATGCCCTGCTCTGCAAAAGCTTTCAGCATTGCATTGATTTCTACGCTGTTGAACACTTTTTCATAGTCAACGAAGGCAATGCATAAAGAGAATTTGTATTCCTTCTGAGTGATGTGCTGAAATTCCTTCAAAAGCCTGCCTGCTCTCTCAGCTGCTGCTCGTCCAGATTCTAGAGAGTCGATTTGTTATTTTGGTAAATAGCTTGTAAACATGTGAAAGCAAGCATAAGAATTAGGTGGTTTTATTTATTTATTAATTATTGGTAAAGGGAGCAGTAGGCTGCCATTAATCTGGGAGTGGCTGTGACATTTAAAGGAAGGTTTGCAAAAGAGTAAAGTTCCTTGTAGTCATATTAGGATGCAGTTCCTTTTTGCAGGGAATCCCTATGTCCTGAACCATAATGCCTTTCACTTTTATATAATCAGAGCAAACTTTATCTAGAGCTCATTTAGGAGAAGTGCCATTGGAAACTGCTGAGCCTTGACTTCGGGAGCTATTTGAAAGTGAGGATAGGAAAAGAAAGCCCATTCCTTTATTCTGCGGCCGGTCATAATAAAAAAAGAGGGAGTAAGTAACCATCAAATAACCTAGCCTGCTGACCTAGATGGAAAAGCTCCTGTGGTGGTGGTGGTGAAAGGTGCCAATGGATTGCCCACTGGGGATTGTTGATCTCTGAGCACACACACCCTTGTTAAGGAAGTTGTGTGGGCTAAAGCACTTTGGCAGGTAAAGCGCTGAGGTTCCTTTGAACAACACAGTAGCTGCACAAGGGGAGGACGGGAGGGTAGGGGAGTGAGGGGCTTGATGTCCAGACTTATCTCTGAAGGCCAAGTGGCCCCAGTAAAGCACTTTGGGCTAGGAATGTTTCCTAGGTGACCAGTTCGGGGCCTGGTGCAGGAAGAAAAGACTGACTTGAGAGACAAAGGCAGGACAGTTGCTTCTGGGAACAGGGCAGTGATGCCTGACATGAGGTTTCTTCTGCCTTTGCACTGTTTGCGACCACCCCTGTATCAAGGAGTGGGAGATGCATACATTTTGGGAATAAACCAATCATACTAAGAAAATACCTGACTCTGCATCATCGATTTCTCCTCCAGTGAGCAACTGGCCTGCCAGCCACCAAAACCTTCTACTACCCAGCAAAGGGACAGGAGTATAAATCCTCCCCCGTCTAGCCAGGGAAGCTCTTCCTTTCTCATGAGTGGTATCGATATTGACAAATCTGGCTGGCTGGTAATAATTATTCTTGTCTCTAGTGACTGCTTCATTCTTCTAAATCTAAACAGGTGATGACTCCCTTTTCTGAATGTTGTTTGTCTGAAGGGATTGTTTTATTGATCATCTTGTTTGGTGACGTTATGGTCCCATGAGACATGGGACGGCAGCCTCTATAGACAGTACTTAATGCTAGTAGTCTGGGTCCAGTCCAGCAAAGCTTCTTTAACATAAATAGTCCTATTGACTGGGTATTTGGGACTCGGTGGATGCCACTGGGACAATTCGCTGAGGATTTGCCGTACGAGGTCAGATTAATGATCTAGCTAGACCAGTACCCTGCCTCTGTGAACGGCCAGTACTGGATGCTTCAGGGAACAGTACAAGTTCTGGCACCACCTGGCCATGGGGAAAGCTCCTTCTTAACCCTGGCTAATACCTGGAAGCAGGAGGGTTTATATCCCTTCTGCAAACACTTTTGCTTGCTTAACTGAGCCCCTCATCCTGCTGCTATCCAGCTTAAGTGCAGGCCTGGGGGAAGATGTTGCACTGAATCCTGTGCCTGGATTAAAATGTATCCCCACCAGTACAGTGGGAGAACAAGCACAGGGATGGTACTGAGTTCTCATTGCAGCTCTGGGTCACTGCTCCAAACCCTGACTTACTTATCTTGCCTTTCTCTCCTCACCTGCCCTCAACTGCACTTTCTCCACCACTGCCAGTTGTATCTGCTGTGCCTTTTTATGGACATGCTATAAAATGTAAGTTATTGTACTGTACAGTTTTGTCTCCACCACATCCCCTAGGTTATTGCAAGTGATTAGGCAGGCACTGTAATGTAACCTGATTATATAAAAAAAATCAATTAAAGCATGACTTACGAGCATTTGACTTTTCATTTGATTTAGTCAGAAGTGAATTGTTTCCCTCAGTAGAGGGCATAACTATCTGTAGTTGTGTCCTATTGCTTCCGAGTAGTGTGTTGCTGTCTCTTTGGTCATCTTTTTTTCTTGGAGAGGCCCTGGAACCCCCTTATTAGGAAGGACTGGAAGGTTAAATAATATTTCTGATGCTTGGCACCTTCCAAGCAAACCCAGTGTTAGAGAGCAGACATCTGAGTGAACTCTTTGTAGGTGGGGTTGCAGTGCTGAGGAGAGGTGATGGATGGCTGAACCAGAATTGAAACCCAGGAGAACGCTGCTTAAAAAATAAAATGGTGAATATTCATTCAGATTGTTAATGAGCTCTGACTACATTCGTGCTCCTCTTGTGTGAATTTTCCACAGGCTGTCTAATGTATGAGCCTGTTCACAGGACCAAGATAAATTTTAAGTGACTGCTACAAAGCAGCTCTGCGATGGAAACCTGATCTTAAGAACTATGCACATCAAATCAGATAACAGAAACATATCGTGAACTGTGTCCAATGCAAAAGTTCAAATTTTGAGCATTAAATATTCACAAGTTGCATGTAGACAAATAATGAGCAGAAATTATATGAATAATGAATAACCATGAGAAGTGCAGTCTGTCAGCAAATGATCTATGAATGAAAGGAGTTTAAATTCATCTAAGTTGTAAATTACTTGCTCTAATCTACTCCTGAGAGATTGTCAGGTCCCTGTTAGCTGACTAAAGATGACTGTGGTTACTTTCAGCAAAATAATGGGGTACCATTTGGAATGTGAGTATTTCTGGAATCCACAGTACCTCCTGGAGAACTGTTGGATTTGTTGTGTAGAATCAGAATCATAGGGTTAGAAGGGACCGCAAGGGTCATCTGGTCTAACCACCTGCCAAGATGCAGGATTTGTTGGGCCTAAACCATCCAAGACGGATGGCTATCCAGTCTCTCTTTGAATACCTCCAGCAAAGGACCTTCCACGACCTCCCTCGCCAGTCTGTTCCATTGTCCTACTATTCTTACAATTAAGAAGTTTTTCCCTGAGATTTAATCTAAATTTGCTATGCTGTAGTTTGAACCTATTGCCTCTTGTCATGCCCTTTTGTGTAGCAAGAGAGAACAACTTTCTCTGTCTTTTTTATGACAGCCTTTCAAGTATTTGAAGACCCCTGTCATGTCCCCCCCTTAATTTCCTCTTTTCCAAACTAAACATACCCAGTTCCTTCAGCCTTTGCTCATATATGACTTGCATTCCATCCCTTTGATCATCTTGGTCACCTCTAGATCCTTTCTGGTTTCTCTACATCCTTTCTATAAATTGGTGACCAAAACTGGACACAGTACTCCAGCTGAGGCCTCACCAGCGCCGAGTAGAGTGGTACTATCACCTCCCGTGACTTGCATGTTAGGCCTCTGTTAATGCAACCTACAATTGCATTTCTTTTTCTGCAACAGCATCGCACTGTTGACTCATATTGAGGTTGTGATCCATCGCAACTCCCAGATCCTTTTCAGCCATGCTGCTGCCAAGCCAGTTATCCCCCATTCTGTGTTTGTTGAATTTCATTTTGTTGTCTATAGTCCAGTTCTCCAATTTATCAAGATCCTTTTGAATTTTAGCTCTATCCTCCAAAGTGTTTGCAACTCTCCCCCTAGCTTTGTGTCATCTACAAATTTGATCAGCATGCTCTCTCTTCCTACATCCAGGTAATTAATTAAGGTGTTAAACGACGTCAGACCCAGAACAGATCCCTGTGGAACACCACTCGAAACCTCCTTCCAATCTGACATAATACCATTAATAGCTACTCATTGTTTGCAGTTGTTTTACCAATTATGTACCCCTGAATGGTAGTTCTGTCAAGCCCGCATTTCTCCAGCTTACTTATCAGAATGTCATGAGGGACAGTGTCAAAAGCCTTGCTGAAGTCCAAATCAGTTACCCTGTCGATGGAAATCAAGCTGGTTTGGCATGATTTGTTCTTAGTCAATCCATGCTGCCTGCTAGTGATTAACCCTTCATGCTCCAGGTATTTGCAAATCGAATGTTTTATATATTGCTCTAGTAGCTTCCCAGGTATCAAAGTCAGGATGACTGGTCTATAGTTCCCTGGCTACTCCTTTCCCCCATTTTAAAGAGAGGCACTGCCTTAGCCATTTTCCAGTCTTCCGGGATCTCTCCTGTCTTATGTTCTTTCAGAAAACATCCAAGCCATTCTGCTCAGCTGTAGCATGTCTTTGTCTGCATCCCAAGGTAAATACTCCAGAATGCATCCACTTTGCTAAAGTATCTGTCTTTAGGCACTAGGGAAGTAGTTATTCAATGCGCACATGTTCAGCAAACAGGTTTATTGATACTTTGGGGCTGGGTTGTTTTTTTAAAACAAGGTGATTTTTTTATTGACTGGAGTATTCAAAAAACTTTCAGGTCACCCAGAAAGGCACCTTAACTGCAGAGTGAGCAAAGAGATGACTAATTCTGTGCTGTTTTAGTAGCTCCTGGGAATGAAAATAGCAGGTTCAGAGGAAAACCCCTCTGCTCTGAAATGCTCCTTACCTTCACAAACTTGAATGACTTGTTGAAAAAGTATAAAATCAGCTGGCATCCCCTTGTGTGTGGGTGACCTTTTAAAGGCGCCGCGTGAACTGCAGGAGTGGAGTGGCTTCTGATTCCATGGAAGCGACAGGGCTAGGCATTTGTCTGGGGTTAGTAGCCAGCAGTGGTCCTTCAAAAGCAAAAACCGTGCTGTAACAGAGCATCCCGGCTTCACAGCACTAGGGAAGGGGCTTTTTGAACAGTGAAGCCGTCATCTGTAGGGCAGCAGTAATATATTTTCCTTCTCTCTCAGATGCTGCAAATGCTGAGGCTGATGTTTGGGGCCTCAGTCTTTCCACTGGAGCCTGTTCTCATTTATTGTTAGTCATTAAAAATACCTTAGAAAACTTACCCTGGGTGAACTGTCATGCGTCCATGAGGCCTCAAGACTTAAGGGTGACAGGGTGGCTCTAGGGAATTGGGTATGGAGTGTTCCATCTCTAGGTCTCTGGACAAGGTGGGGTAGACCAACAGTTGTTGCACTACTACGGTCTGTTGGTAGGAACTGGGGGTCATGGTGGTCCCTGCCTTGAGAAGCTTGCAATCTGATTTGCCAGCTGGCAGTTGTTTTGCTAGGTTTGGCTTCTAGAGAATATCACAACTGGGCCCCTGGTCTGCAGTCTCAGCAGAGAATCCAAGGTCTGAGTTGGCTGCAGGGAGTGGAGTCACGGATGAGGCGTGGTAGGGGTGGGGGAGCTTGTATAACTGCTTCCTCCATACTCCTGTTTTAGGAATAAAGAGAGGATTTTGGTTTCCACGGCTGTCAGTCAGACTTCTTTCACCAGCGCTAAATGCACTGTATACCCGAAATAAAACCACAGCCTTTGGAGGATCAACACCTCTTTCACAGATCTGTGCCTGTTCTATGCTGCAGCTATCCAGTGTCAATACACATTATTTAACAATCAATGTAGCATTTTGAAAAAACAACAAACTACACATGGTGCCTTACAAGAGCTATGTAGAATGGGTATTTGGGAGCCTTCATTTAAAGGGCTGCTGATTAAGCATCAGTGGCTTTGACAGTGCCAGGGACTAGAAAGTAAATACGTCTAGTCTAAATCTTGTCTTCTTTAAAGAAGGTTATACTTTCAAAGCGGTTTAGTTCTTAGGAGTTTAATATTGTGATGTCAATGGCAAGACAAGTAACTGGGCTGGGGAGGTGGTTGTATTGTATTGAGATTAAAAGAAGAATTTGAACTGGTGGTGGGGGTGCGTGGGTTTTGTTGCATTTTGAGTTTGGTTTGTTTTTTTAGATTCTCCCTCCCTGCCCCCCCATTTTGAATGCCACTCAGGTTTCATGGACAGTGACTGTGTTTGAAGCTGGTTCTGCCATTTTTTAGCAGATTTGTGGAGGGGATTAAGGGGTTCCACACAAAGTTCAGGGGGAGGTAACTGGAGGAATCTGGGGGAAAGGAAAGGAAAGTGTGTCCCTTTTTCAAAGTGAAAACAATACAATGGACTGTGTGCTGGTTTGGTTTTAATTACCCTCCGAAGGTCCCAGCTCCTGGTGGCTTGGCAGCTTAAGGAAATGGCTGGTTGTGTGGAGAGGGGAGGGGGAATCATGCCAGGCTGCAGCAGAGGAAGGAAATGCCAGGCGGCAATGGGCCAGCCCCAAAATGACAAGCAGGAGATTTTTCCGCCCATGTGTTTATCGGGTGCTGCTCCCTACAAGAGTGATTCTGGGGTGTGGGTTGGGTTTGTATCTTTATTCCCTACCTGATCACAACAAGAGGGTGGCCCCAGGAGCGTTGATTCTGTGATAGCTACTCCTACTGCATGTGTAACAAACTTGCTTGGGCTGGCGCAGGTTTTCAGCGTGAAAGGCATGGGTGGGCTGAGACTTTCAGCGGTGACTAGAGCACAAGACATGCAGCTCCCTGTAATTTGAATAGGCGTTTGTGTCTGGTTGGCTTTGAAAGTCTCAATAGTGAGACTACTGCTTGAGCTAAAGCACTAGCACCTTTTGCTGACAGCAGCGGCAGTAGACTCTGAGGGTCTTGTGTGAGCCCCCTACTAGAATGGACCAAAGACCCCACATGGGTCACGCAGACACTGCCACGGAAGCCGAGGATCTCATGCTGTTGGTGAGCCAGACAGATGCTGTTGGTTTTTCTGTTCCCTGCTCTGTTTTGAGCCAGGCTGGCAATTTGGAGTGGGCTTCTCATAGCCCACCCTCCCTCTGAGCAGCAGCTATGCTTGGCTTCTCTGCCTCCTGCAGGGAGTGGCCGAGGTGTGGCCTGCAGGGCTCTGTGTGAGGGCCCAAGCACCCCCTCCTCTTCAGCAAGAAGTTGTGGCCCATGGGGACGATTCCCTTCATGAAATGTCCCACCATAACACCTTGGAAGCATTGCATACTGGGCTCTTCCATCTCCATGGCCCCATGCCGCTGGGGTAGAAGAGAGCCCGCTCCATTTTATGTAAGTTAGACGTGACGTGGTCCTTGGGTCAGCAATGGTTGTGCATTATCCCCGGGACAACCCCCCCACCCCGTGCAGGAAGAGCAGAGCCGAAAGGAGACAGGTACTTTGCTAAAAGCTGCTCAGAGGAAGCTGTTTGCAGTGCCCAACAGCAGCAAGTTTTGTTGGCCCTACAACCCCAGGAACTGTGCTACGTATTTCTAGTGCTGCCTGCTGTTTCCATATATGCAGACCTCTCTCGTACGGAGCACCCCTGTAGCACCCTCGCGCCTCTGCACTCAACAGAAACAGGCGCTTTGCCTTTCAGACCTGACAGAAATCTCTCTTCACTAGGTGCTCCCATGTCCTGAATCCTCTCCAGCAGCAGCAGCAGTGATCTGTGGAGGAGAGAACAACTCTGTTTTTAATCCTGGCCAGTGAGTGGGTTGTCTTAATCCCAGTGAGCAGTTTATATTGTTGGTTATTAAATGTGCTCAGCACCCACGCAGGAAGGGAGATGGCCTGTTCTGAAGAAAGCCTCTTTCGTTCCTGGCCAAGCCCCGAGTTTCCTCCCAATCACGTGGACGGTTAGTTTCGTAGCCCTGTCCCTTTAAGATCTGCAGGCTCTTAGGGAGTAAAGGCTGTTTTCTGCAGAGGAAAAACAGGCTTAAATCCTGATCGCCTGCCAATATGACTCCATGTTAGCCTGTGAGAATGGCTCCTTTACCTTTTTTATAGACAGAGGGCCTTGAGGGGAGCCAGACCTGCATAATGTGTTGCTGGCACCAAAACTGCTGTTTAACCAGGAGTAAATTTTCAAAGGGGCAGCCGGTGTTGTATGCAGAGCCTCCTGTCTGTGGCTAATAATGGGTGCCAATAAGGACACATTCAGCAATGAGTAGGTATGTGAGTGTGTCTGGTTGTGAGAGGCCCCGATCCTGCAATCCGATCGGTGCATGGGCAGGGATGGCAGGAGTGGAGAGGGCGGATAAGTGTGTAAACACGTCCTGCAGCTGGTCTGTAAAGAGGTGAATGTGGTAAGCCTCAGTTAGGAGAGTTGTGTGTGGTGAGAACCTTGCTCAGCTGGAAGGGCAGCTGAGGCTGGGTGCATGCAGATGGGGAACTGCATGTGTAAACTGCACTTGAGAAAATAGTTCCAAACTTTTGCGCACACATCTTCCTGCCCTCCTGCCTGTCATATACCATCTCTGAACGCCTGAGACACCACTCACTTGCAACCTCCCTTGCATGTTCCCTGTTGTTGCCCATTAATTTGGGATTGTCCAAGCCCACTAGTAATCTTCTCTAAAACCCCAAGGCATGGAGTGCCTCTAATTACACACAAGAAAATATTCAGGGGCCTTGTTTTCTTTCCTTCAGTAGGTAGCGTCCTTCAGGCCAGTACACTGCTCCCATTTCCCTGTCGCCTGAAACATCCCTCTGTTTAAATGTCTTTGCATTGTGCTTCTCATTGTGTGCGAACCTTCTGTTGACCCAAGTATCTTCCCAAGTGGTGGGCCCCTGAAACCCCAAGGCAGGCCAGGGGTGCATCATTATCCACCAATCCTAGCAGCCGATGGCAACAAAGCAGCTCCCTTTTTCTGTGTGAGGGGGAAAGTGCACTGCAGTTTGACCTTCAGCTGTGTTGGGGGAGTTGGATTCATTATGGCCCATATTCAGGAAGGTGCTTAAGCTCATGAGCAGTCACTGAGTCTGCACATGTGCTTAAAGTTAGGCACATGTTTAAATGCCTTCCTGAATCGGGGCCAAAAGGCTTAATTAAGAGACTTCTAAGCTAACTGATAGGGTGCTAAGCCTAGACCACATTGTGCCATCTGCAGTTCAGAGTGGTCTTGTTGTTTTTCTGTTAACAGGTCAGTCTCTCTTTCTCTAGATGGTCTCGAACATGCTTCGTGCTTGTCTACCGAGGAAAATTTACTAGCATAACTATACTTCTATAATTGCAGTGCTCTGGCTATACCAGTATAGTGCCCCCCGTGGACTCTTTTATGCTAAAGCAAGCCACTCTTTTATTCTGGAATAAGAGTGCCCACACAGGGCATTATACCAGTAAATTTTCCCTGTGCAGACAAGCCCTTAGAAACTTTCCTCTTTCCCTTTTTCACCAGTCAGATGGAAAGAGATTATTTTTCTGGGTAAAGATGTGACAAGGGTTTTACATTCCAAGCCCTAACCTCCTAAACCCTTCCATTTATGCATATCCGGAGTGAATATCAAATGGGTGAACTGGTCAACCATGCCTAATGCAGATTAATGGTGAATCAGCTTTCCTATCTTAATTTGCTTATGACCTAGAGTATTAGAGAATGGGATCTGTTATCCTTCCGGTACATTAATGACTCCTCCAGAAGGAAAACTCCCAGGGGAAGGAATGGTATTTACTAACCTTATCCCTGGCACTCTTTATATAATAGCACACTCCTCCAAACCTCTGTCACGTGCTTCATCATTGTTTGCTCTGGGTCATATTTTACTTCTGAAAATGCAAGAGTATTGCACAGCATATGACGGTGCTGAGTTGTATTATATGTTGCTTGTCTTGAGTTTCCCTTTGGAGTCTATTCTTAGAAGCCCAGTCAATTTAGGAATTCAAAGCAAGCCAACTTCCTCTTTCAGGGTCTCCAAAGATTTCCTGTATCCATATGTTGAGAGACGGGGAAAAAAAAACACCTTCAAATCTGAGGCAGATTTAGAGCAATATCTGCCCTTCTGCTCTCACCATAGACTAATTATCTTCAACATGCATTCCAAAGCCATGTACAATGGACAGGGTGTTTTTAGGGACCTGAGGTACAGCAGAGGAACTTCATTCAACTCTGTTAGGCTCTGTGTGTTTGAAGACTCACACACATTGTGATTGTTATGTGCTTGGGGAACAGAGTGATCATTTGCCATCCAAATGAACAGAAGTGCTGGAGCCAGTTACTCAAACATTTCCAGACTGTTGCTTTGTTGTTGTTCTAATGAGAGACTGAGTTTATTCATTATTTTAAAGGAATTTTTAAAACTTGCCATAATATTTCAAAAATCCTTTTAAAATAATGACTGTCAAAAACTTGTCAGAATTCTCTGGCTGGGGTTTGGTTGCTATAAACATATTACCCTGCCAAATAAGTTATCTCTGAATAAATGAATGCAGAATGTGCATTCACATGTAGCTTACCAAATATTTTAGTTAACTGTTAAGTGCCTCTTCTTCCTACTCCCTGCACGTGCGCGCACACACACACACAGAGGCATATAAGATAAGACTTTTAAACATAAATAAAGGCACCACCATTTTTTGGAAGCGGGGGGGGGGGGGGCGGCATCTTGACTCCTTAATGAATCCTGATTTTTCCATAGCACTGTTAAAATTGGGTCCCTTTTTAGGTGTCTCCACTGGGATACCCAAAATCACTCATCACTTTTGAAAATCCTGGCCATAAAATGTAACTTGAATGGGAAGATTTAAAGCTTTTCTTTTGTAAAATAAGTCATTGCCTAACATGTCTTTGTTTTCAGTTTTTCCTCTAAGTTTTTCTTAGCATGTCAACAAAATCAAATGTGATATAGTTTCCCGATGGACTCCAGTGCTGGCTGTCGTGCTGCACTGTGTACAGCCACTGAACAATGCAAATAGGATATTAAATGTCCCTGGGCAGCTCTGAATCAAGGCTTCATTGGTATATACTCAGGCTTCTGCTGCAAACATAATCGACTGAACAGCTTGAAGGATGATGCCTAGGAAGTTCCCTTCTCCAACATGACATTGATTAACGACCTGTAGGAACATCTAGCAAGGTTTGTAATATTTCTCTTGAAGCTGAAAACTGTGCCTCCCAGACCCTATGAACGCTGATTCTGCACGAATTTCAACATGGATTTTTTTTAAAAAGCACGGGCTTCACGTTTTTACATCTTTTACTTTAGGAATTGGTCATTGTTTTGTCTCCCAAACTAACAGCAGCAGCGAGCTGAGAAATGTAAATATGCAGCACACATTTCTGAATGCGTGATCGATACATGTTTAACTTTTAGAATGAACTGAAGCTAGGCCAGGGCAGCTAGTTATCTAGCCTAGTGCAGCCCCAGTAAGTTGGGCCGGATGACTTTTGGCCATCAGACAAGGGGTCCTTGGATATACTCTTGTATTTTAGAGTCTATCAAGCAGTGCATGTATGTGACTGCTATGAAATATCTACATTAGTATTTCAAATGCTTGACTGAGCTGCATGTTCCTAGTGCGAGGTTAATGGATAGCTGGCGAGCAAGAATTTTCATGCCTGCATAACACTAGAAATCAATAAATAAAACCAATCCCCAACATAGGCTTTATTTCTACACTGCAGAAACTACGTCTGTGCTGCTAACAAAGAGAGAACACTTTTTCCTTTTCATGAAGGAACTACTTGGATTCCTTAACAAAAAAGTTTTAACTTCTAATAAATCAAGGTTAAGCAGGAGGAGGTACCAGTTAGAACAGTTGTTGCAACAATGCAACCATTCAAGCTGACTCTCTGTACTCATGTAAACAAGCCCTGTTGATTTCTGATGGACATATTACACAAGCAGTATGAGCAGGATTGGCACTCGATCTTTGTGCAGGCGTTTCTAGCCCAGGGGAGTGCTGCAGGTAACCTTGGGCCTGGCAATATGCAGTGAAGCAAACAACTCTTACCAGTGACTGTACAGTGCTCTCCCAGCACTGTCGTGTTAACTGTGGTACAGAAGACCTGCCCATAAATTGAGACCTGTCAAGGTGAGAAATGACATGCAGGAAGACCATGGTCTTAAGCATGCTGCTAGTGCATCCTTCCCTTACTGACCTGCTTTGAAAGAGAGAAGCCTGAGCAAGATCATCTTGGTAAACCACCTCCATGTTATAACCTAAGCCCTGAGCTTTCATCAGCATGGGAACAGATTCAAATCCATATGGCACAGGGTCAGGCCAGATGGATACAGGAGAGTGTTAGAAGGCAGATATTAGTCCCAGATTAAGTAGATCCCTTTTCCCTGGGTAAGGTAACAGGGGCAGTTCCAGAACAAGCAGGAACTTGCTGGAACCAATTAAGGCAGGCTGGCTAATCAGGGCACCTGAGTTTAAAAAGGACCTCACGTCAGTTTGTAGCGTACATGCGAGGAGCTGGGAGCAAGAAGCACTAGGAGTTGAGAGGGAGAAGGCATATTGCTGGAGGATTGAAGAGTACAAGCATTATCAGACACCAGGAGAAAAGTCCTGTGGTAAGGATAAAGAAGGTGTTGGGAGGAGGCCATAGGGAAGTAGCCCAGTGAGTTGTAGCTGTCGCACAGCTGTCCCAGGTGGCACTCGAGACAGCTGCAGTCCACAGGGCCCTGGGCTGGAACCCGGAGTAGACAGTGGGCCCGGGTTCCCCCCAAACCTCCCAATTCCTGATCAGACACGGGAGGAATTGACCTGGATTGTGGATTCTACCAGAGGGGAAGGTCTCTGGGCAGTTCCCTGACCCACATGGTGAATTTCTGAGGCGAACAAATCCGCCAATAAGCGCAGGACCCACCAAGATAGTGGAGGAACATTGTCACAATATACACTATGCAAAAAAATTCCCATCTGGCCTGGAGACTGACTGTCCCAGGTCAACAGAGATTTTGCTAACCAAGGCCCCAGTCCTGCTCAGGCCACACATGCCGATGTTTTTGCTTCTTCTCGTGGGATGCTTGCTTGGTTTCATGGGCAGTGGTAAATCCCCTTCCTAGCATGCCACTCCTGTGTCGGGAATGTAATCTGTGGGTACATCTACACTACAGGGGGGGAGTCGATTTAAGATACGCAAATTCAGCTACGTGAATAGCGTAGCTGAATTCATAGAATCATAGAATCATAGAATATCAGAGTTGGAAGGGACCTCAAGAGGTCATCTAGTCCAACCCCCTGCTCAAAGCAGGACCAATTCCCAGCTAAATCATCCCAGCCAGGGCTTTGTCAAGCCGGGCCTTAAAAACCTCCAAGGAAGGAGACTCCACCACCTCCCTAGGTAACGCATTCCAGTGTTTCACCACCCTCCTAGTGAAATAGTTTTTCCTGATATCCAACCTGGACCTCCCCCACTGCAACTTGAGACCATTGCTCCTTGTTCTGTCATCTGCCACCACTGAGAACAGCCGAGCTCCATCCTCTTTGGAACCCCCCTTCAGGTAGCTGAAGGCTGCTATCAAATCCCCCCTCATTCTTCTCTTCTGGAGACTAAACAATCCCAGTTCTCTCAGCCTCTCCTCATAAGTCATGTGCTCCAGACCCCTAATCATTTTTGTTGCCCTCCGCTGGACTCTTTCCAATTTTTCCACATCCTTCTTGTAGTGTGGGGCCCAAAACTGGACACAGTATTCCAGATGAGGCCTCACCAATGTCGAATAAAGGGGAACGATCACGTTCCTCGATCTGCTGGCAGAATTCGACGTATCGCAGCCGACTTACCCCGCTGTGAGGACGGCGGCAAAATCGACTTCTGCGGCTTTCTGTCGGCAGCGCTTACTCCCACCTCTGCTGGTGGAGTAAGAGCGCCGATTCGGGGATCGATTGTCGCGTCCCAACGGGACGTGATAAATCGATCCCCGAGAGGTCGATTTCTACCCGCCGATTCAGGCGGCTAGTGTAGACCTAGCCTGAGCTCCTAAGGGTATGTCTACACCGGGAGCTGGGCGTGTGATTCCCTGCTTGAGCAGACATGCCTGATCCAGCTAGAGGCTAAAATAGAGTTTGGGACAGCAGTAGGCAGGGTGAGCCACCCCAACACTAGGTACGTACTCAGGGCATCCACGACCCTAGGTACGTACTCAGAACTGCTACCCCCTCGCATTGCCATGGGGACATTCTATTTTTAGCAGGCTAGCTTGGTCAGAGCACAGGTACGTCTCCTGGAGCTGGGAATCACACGCCCAGTTCCAAGTGTAAACGTACCTTTAGAGATGCTGAGCTGACTTTCCATGGAAGAGGGCAGCAGTGGTGAATATAGTGACCAGTGATACAGCAATGCAAATAAAGAATAATAATAGCAATGGCTCACTTGCTCTTGGCTCACTCTGAGCAGGAGACATTGGGACATATGAAGGTCTCATTACCAGACTTATCTCCTCTACAAGCTGCATGAAGTTCCAGTCTATCCCATGCTTATCCAGAGTTTGTCAGTCGTCTTGGTCTCCTCAAGCTTTTCTGTAGGGCTGCTTGGCTGCATCTATTTGCAGAAATTAAACTCTTTGTTCTTGGGGGGAAATTGTTGAAAGCGCTTGTGTAGCATGCATCGTAATGGGTTCATTTTGCAGTGCTCCCCGTGTTGGGAGAGACTGAGCTGTGAACAGGGAGGGTCTTTATTCCAGCTAATATTTCTTGTGCTGTTGAGAAATTCTGACTTTCATTAAGCAGAAAGTCTCAGCTGCCAGACCACCAAAAATCTGTGCTCTAGTTTCATTTGTAAGAAAGCCTCTGAAATATTAATGGCTTTATCAGGTGCACTGGGAATGAATCTTGCTACCTTCCTGAGCCTAAAAGTACATTATTGTAGTCTTGCTAACGCAGACTAACGGGGAAAGGCACAGGAATACCTGTCTTGATGTTTGTAGGGTATAATCGAAGTTAAATATCTACATCGTTGTTATAACTGAAAAATGAGATTCCCAAAAACGGTTTCAGGACAATCCTGTTACCAGCTAGAAAATCTGTCAAAGATTGATGAGTATAGAGCAGGGCCATAAACCTTTAATAGGCCAGCTGTAGCCATGAAAGCATGTACTCTGCTTTGTTACCTGGAGCACAGTGCACAGCTGAGCATGTTATGATCAGTGTGTGTGTGTGTGTGTGTGTGTGTGTGTGACCCGTATCAGGGGAAATGGCAGTGGAAAACCATGCTTGGTTATTAATGACGATGATTATGATTTTTTGGAGTGGTGTGAGAGTGTGAGTGAGTGTTTTCCCCCACGGGTAAAATAACCTAAAACATCAAATGTTGCATATGCTTTGAATTGGACAGAGGAGCATTTATCCCTGGTGTGCTGTCTGCCCCCTATTGCCTGGGCGTGGGGAAGGGAAATGAGGTGATACTGCCAACCAGAATCCCCTGCCCAAATCTCTCACCTTTCCAGGGACATAGTGTGGAAGCACCCCTGTACTGAAGGAACATGGGGAATACAACAGTGCAGGGAGCTCTGAGTGCTGTAGGGTTAATTTCTTGAGCACAAATAACCTTTCCTATCAGTGTCACACTCTCCTGCGTTTTACTGTTTTGTCTGCAGCTCTGGCTGCAGTATAACCGTGAGTTTGGTCAGGTGCAGGACACGTAAAGGGAGGGATCTGACATTGAGTGGAACTGTTTGCCTGGGTCCCATAAGGGAGGCTCTAGTGGTGTAGCTGGCCTGGCTTGACCTGCGTGTGGTGAATAGTGTCCGATATGCACCGTGGAGCAGTGGGCAGGGATGGGAGCGAGGCACTTTCCTGAGGCAGAAAGGCTCCTGGGTTGGCAGCTGCCCTCCTCTGGCTGTAGGTCAGTGCCGCGGCTCCTCTCCACTAGGCACACAAGCAACGCCAAAGCTTCCAGCCGGAACGGGGAGGGCCATGTGCAGCTACAGCCATTTGGCTGTCGGCGACGGCTTTGTTTTTTCAGTGCCAGCAGAGCTGGCTTCAGGCTCGGCTCTGGGCATGTTCTCCTAAATGAAACCCAGCAACTATGTGCCAGCCAAGAGCGCGTTGGATCCACTCCCACAGAGCTGGCGAGGACGCCCGACTGGCTGGTTCGTCTGCATGCGCCCTGCCATCCCAACACCAGAACCCACCTGGATCCTGCATCTGCTGAGCCTGGCATGTTTCTCTGCTTTTGAAACCGGCTCCTCTGAATACAGAATAACCGAGCCCTTGTACTTATGGCTGTCACGCTCCAGCACCTTCAGGTAGCAGAGCCATTTATTACAGCAGCAGCCACCCCTGCCATGGTGCTGCTGTCGGCTTCAGGCGTGGTTATTAGAACATGATTGGGGGGGACGTGTTTCTTCATTGCTAACATCAGTCTCGGCGCACATGCCTGAAACACCTTTTTCCCTGCTGATATTTCTTACACGTAGATGTGGGCATGTGGACACGCGCGCACACACACGGGTTTTCTACTGGATCCATCCCTGTACACTCGCTCTTAAAATGTATTCAGCAGCTCTCCATTTCTCGGCTGCTTTATCTTAGTTCTTACCTCTGGCTTCATTCCATAAAGCTTGGTCCTAAACAGCTTCTCATTAGAGCTGCTATTGATAACCTACTTAGAGAGAACCCAACCTCCAGGAGCCC
This sequence comes from Trachemys scripta elegans, assembly GCF_013100865.1. NCBI lineage: Eukaryota > Metazoa > Chordata > Testudines > Emydidae > Trachemys > Trachemys scripta. Next base: position 119,607,610 of record NC_048301.1, read on the forward strand.
CTGTAGAGAAATTGGTTGCGCTGCCCTGTCCAGCGAGTTAACATGCATTCTGTGGCAAGATCACTTGAGTGGTGTGGCGTTCCCTCCCATAGTACGTGTGATGGGGAGAGTAGCCCTTGTTGATGGTTTGTTTTAACCTCAAATTGAATTCCTCTTAGAGTGCCTCCACCAGCCAGGAGTCTGGAGTGTTTTGCATGTATGTGAATCCTTAAAACCTGCAAGATAAAAACTGCTGTTGAACTCCCAGACCCTGAGATGGTGCAGATCAGCGTAACTTCAATGGAGCTGCACTGCATTATACCAGCGGGGAATCTTTAATGCCCCTGTGTCAATACTTTCCATTTCAGACCATAAATGTCCATTTGTCATTAAGTCCTGCTCAGTGACATTCGGGTTTCTGGCGCCTCAGCATGCAGTCAGCTGGGCTATTCGTGTCTCGTGGGTGAGTTGTTCTCCTGTCTGACCTGGTACAGGTTTGCTTTGGAAATGCAAAGACATGCCCGCGCTCAACTCTCTTCAAGCTAGAGGCTAAAATAGAGTTTGGGGCACTGCAGTAGGCAGGGCGAGCCACCCCAACACTAGGTACGTTCTCAGGACTGCTACTCCCTCGCACTGGCCAGTCATGTGGCAGGACAGCAAAGCAAGAATAGATTCCTAGGTGGAACTAGAGCTCCCTTTAACTCCCCTAGTTACACCCCAGGAACCTCTGGAGCATGGAGTGGCGTTTAAAGCAGAGGGAGATTCCAGTCTGCAAATAAGACTTTTCCCATAGATTTTGTGTGGGGCCATCCAGGCTGCCTGGATATTTATTTCTTATGGCTTTTTTCTTGTTCTGCATCTAATAGGAGCCAGAATTCACCAGCAGCTCCACCAATGGGAGCTCTCGAGTAGAAGGGGCTCAGACATATTTAACGTGGTGTTTGGAAGGATTAGTAGATGACTCCAGCATTGCACTGCAGTCTGTCTACACTGGCTCTCCTACTATTGCTACTAGTGGTGAATTACTGTAAGGCTCACGGTAAATGTGTGATGCTTCTGTCTGGGAATATTTTTACCTAAAGTGACTAGAACTGAAAGATGAGAGAGAGAGAGAGAGAGAAACTATTTCACTGGGTGACTTTGTTCATTTGATAGCACTTTGTGTCAAGTCTGGCAGCTTGGCCCTTTTCCACTTGGCAGGCAGAGGAATCTTCCTCTGCCCCATTTATCTGATGGAGTTGACAGTAGCATTGCTTCCTTTCTTGGCTTGTTTGGCACTGGCCTCAGGGCTGATGGTGATAGCCGCAGTAGTGAGAGCGTGTTAGGTAACAGCTTCTGTGGAGCCAGGCAAGAGGGCCCGCAGATTGCTTCAGTGGGCCTCAGATGTAGGTTAAAATGTTCCATAAGTATCGATTTAAAGGTAGGCCTGGGACTTGCAGGTGCATTTTCCAATGGGACTTGTGCTCCTAACTCAATTAGGTCCTTTTGAAAATCACCTCTTGTGTTTAACGAGACTGTTTGGGGAATATTGTATTTGAAAAGCAGTCGCTGTTTAAATTTTGCTCTTCTAAGGGCCTCTCCCTGGCACACTGACGTGCACCATCCCTTAGTCTCAATCTGTGCTGCTGCGGCACTTTCAAAACCAAATTGATTTATTGCACTTGGCCTCAAGCGTGCAGATCCAGGCAGTGTGCAACTCAGGACTGGAAGAGCCAGGGTTTCAGATCTGAGGAAGGAGGCAGGACAGGAGTAGGTGGAAAGGCTACAGCACAGGCATGAGGTGAACCTGCAGAGTGGGCAGTGGACTCGGGGCTAGAGCAGTAGAGGCTGCTATTGATTAGGACTGAGGCGCATTGAGAGAGCTACGGGTGAGGCCCAGGACTGGGATAGCAGGAGGGGCTGCACATGAGGACTGTGGTGCATTGGCAGACCTGTGCAAGGGAAGCTATTACAGTGCCGGTAGGCATTGTGCCTGGCTCTAGCCTACGTCCTCAGCCTTATGCTTTCATTAGCAGTTCAGAAAAAAGACAAAAACAAAAAAAAATCAACAACCCACCAGTCAGCCAAGTCTTATCCCAAAGTGAAGCCAATCCTGCCTAGCCAAGGGGCAGCAATAGGCTAAAGTCAATGATTACTTTTTATATTTTCTCTTTTAAAGATAAGAAAACCGCCTGTGAGAAGCACATAACCAGAAGCCATTTGCAGGCTGAAGCTAAGAGTGTGAAGATAAGGAGCTAAAGCGGAGAATAAAATGAAAATTGCACAAGAAAGCACAGACAAATAATCAGGAAATTTTCCAGTATGTCAGGCGCAGGTGGTGAATGCAGAAGTCAAAGGCCCCAGAGAGATTGTAGAGGATAATTTAGTTACAAACAAGAACACGCCACGTCCAATGGAAGTGTCCATGTCCCAAGCCGGCTCATTCAGAACTGAACCCCACCTGATGGCCACGGGCCCCTGGACAGAAATCCATCTTCCTTCTAGATGAGGAACATGAATGTTACAGGAGCTCTCTGTCGCATTGGGATGGTGAACAAGACCCCGAGCAGCTGTAAAGTGTCAGGGTCTGACAGGCTCCTTTGTGGAATTCTGGTGAAGAGCATGAGTGAGTCCCACTCCCAACCTGTTCTTAAATGCACTCTGCTCCACCCATTGCGCAGAGCCCAAACTCTGCCCTTTCCTGGGCTCTGTTTGAGCTTTTAATGCAGGAAGTAACAATATGGGAGATGTTAAGAATGAAGCCAGTACATCTGCCGTGGCAGGTATACCATGGGGCAACAGGAGGAAAACGTAAGCAGGGACAACCCAAAAGAATTCCCCCATCAAACAGTACTCGGAGAGGGAAAACTTTCAGGACTTAACAGCAAAAAGGACCTGCAATGAGCAGCGCTGGACAGACTGAGATGATGGAGCCACGTGTGCCCTAAGCAATGTCCAATGGTACAAGAAAGATTCAAATTCACAGGTGGTAACGCCACAACATGCAGTTAAACTTAAACCTTCTCCCACGTTTGGCTGCTCCTAAAGTTCCTCTCAGGACTGCTCAGCCCACACCCGACATCTTCTCTCTCCTCCAGGTACTTCCAACTCTGATACACAAGATTCCCTTAACTTGGTGAGTCAGCAAAACTCACTCAGACCTCTCTAAGCACAATCAGCACTTGCTTAACAGGCTGGGGTGTTTTAGGGAAGACGTGGCAGATGGTCATAGGAGGCAAATAAGCCAGAAGAACATTTAGTGACAACTCTATTTCCGAGTCCTGCTTCTTTGCCCCAGGATCTGGAAGCCCCAGCAAGGTGTTGAATGCTTCATCACACGTTGAAGAATTGGTTTTGCCTTGCTAGGCTACTGCTGTCTGATGGTAAAAACTCTAGGTGTGATCTGTGACAGGTTGAGGAGCATTTACAGAGAGTTTATTTAAAATAACCATCTGCCTGGGCTCCCAGGGTGACAGTGAGACCATGCAGGTTGGGGACTGATACAAGCAGTGTCCGGGAAAGCTATGAATACAGCACTCAGGTCAGGAAGAGGAGCAAATGGATCTATCCTGATCCATTCGTTCATCTTTGAGAAACTGCTATGGACCATGTGCTAATCTCTGTCCGACAAGACTCATAGACTCATAGACTTTAAGGTCAGAAGGGACCATTATGATCATCTGATCTGACCCCCTGCATGCTGCAGGCCGCAAGCCGCAAGACCCTTCCCTGGACTCTACCGTTGAAGTCCCCAAACCTGTGTTTTAGTGACTTCAATTGGCTGAGACCCTCCTGCTAGTGATCCCTGCCTCATGCTGCGGAGGAAGGCGAAAAACCTCCAGAGGCTCAGCCAATCTGCCCTGGAGGAAAATTCCTTCCTGACCCCAAATATGGCGATCAGTAATACCCCGAGCATATAGGCAAGAGTCTCTAGCCTGACCCTTGTTGGCCATTATGCTATTCATGTACCATTGCTTGGTTTTCCTTGGCTACTACTACAAGCTGAAATATCATTGAAACAGCATGGGCTGTCAACATTTGCGATGGAGGCCAAAATGACAGAGGGATGGCTCTTTCCTGGGATACTGCACTGGGATGGGGGTACCAGCCAGCACCAAGACCAACAGAAACATCCCAATGGAGACTCAGCCGTGGGACACTTTCTGGGAGAGAATCCCTCACTCACCTCTCTGCCTTGGAGCTGACTCGCAAGGGAGTTTTATTTACTTCCAGGAATCCATTAAGATTTAAATTCAAGCTTCTTCATAGTCCAAACAGATCTGGCTGCCTCGCTGCACCTTTACGTCTTTATTACTTTGCCACAAACCCCAGACGCAGCCCGTGGAGTTGAAATGGGGAGGGGGGGGGGTAGTTCTACGTTAGATGCCATGTATGGCAAATCCCCAGCTGAGGCAAATTAGAAGAGCTGATTTATAACACCTAGCAATCAGTGCAGGAAAAGTGACTTTTTACTCAGGACACAGTAACAAGGCTGGCAGGGCCCCGCTGAGTCTGTGCAGCAATAGGGCAGGGAGGGCATTCAGTCTGTGCTTCATTCTCAAGCAGAACGACAATTCTCCTTTCTGCTGCGAAAAGGGCACATGGCCTCGTTTCCACCAGGCAGGCTGTGGCGTCCATGCCAGGGCACCCGCTAGTCAGGCTGAGATGATGAATTAATTAGCTAATTATGGTAAAATGTTGAGCCCAGCTGATCCTGTCACAGGGGCAAGTGAAAGCTCATCCCTCTTAGAGAGCGGGGCGGGAGCTTTACTGCTCTCTGGCATGGTTGCTTGGATGAAGGCACAGGGGTCGGGGTGTTTTCACGCTGCAGCACAGGGGGTGGTGGGAAATCTGCATTGGGGGTGGCAGCAAAGAGGTCAATCCCATTCTCTTGCCCCTAGCTGTGGCAGGAATTTTCCATCTGCAGCTCCTGCGGGAGGTGCTGAATCATGAGCTTAGCTTGCGGAGGCGGGGGGGCATTGTCCCTCCCAAAACTGCAAGCCTTGGGCAGGCGTAGAATCCTCCCCCATCCCCCGCACAGTCCTGTTGGCCTGACTGGTGCTGCCCCCCAGATATAGAAGTCAAACTACGCCTATGATTTGAATGAGTCTTTCTAGCCTGAGTCTCAATCCCGAGTGAGTTTCATGGGTCTGGTTACGTCCTCTCTGAAAGGGGATTTCTGACAGAAATGCTGGTATGACGTCACTGCTACTCCTGGCATGACTGCAACCAACAATGTGTCCCCCACTGCACTGCTGCCTATGTGTCCCCCACTGTTCCTGCTGCAGCGTCACACCTCTAGCCATGTACCTCATTGGTGCCACCACAAATCAGTCGTTTGGGCTGGGATGTGCTTTATGGGCTCAATCCTGCAAGACACTCAGAATCTTAAGACCTTAGTGAGGGGTCTCAGCACCTTTTGAGGAGGCAGAGTTCTGCCTATGGTTTCCTAGAAATGTGCCTGAACCAAAATCCTTGATCTCATTAGCATTGGGCCAAATTCAAATCCGGGTTCACACTTAATGTCTTAGAGCCACCTGTAATACCTGCATCCATGCTCAGCTGCTGTGGTGGTGAGGGATTCATAAGTACATGGACAGTCAAGGAGAAGGTAGGTAGATGTGGCCACAGGCTGCTTGTGCATCAGGCAGAGTGTGGAGCTGACCAGAAAATGTCCATCAAAACAGTTTTCCATTGAAAAAAGGAAAATCACACAAAACCAAAATATTTTTGCTAGCTGGTATTGATGTTGACAAAATTTTCTTTAGGAGAAGAATTGGAAAGAATGTCAATATATCGTTTCAGCATTTTCACAACTAAACATTTTGATCATTTTGAAATAACTTTGTTTTGAAATGTTACGTTTAAAAAAAATAAAAAACATAATGTTTCTAATTGATCTAAACATATTGATAGATCCAAAACAAGAACTTTTCTGGAATTGCATTTTGTGACAATTTTCAAAACTGGGGGGGCGGGGGGGGGGGTTGTCCCAATCTAGGATTTTTTTTTATTTTAATTTTTTTTAACCCTCAACATATTTTTCACAGGGTGGAAAATCCATTTTCGGATCAGTGCAAACGGTGAATAATGTGGAGAACCTGTGTGAGTTTAACAGAGGAAAGGAACACGAGCATCTTCCTCCTCCGTACCTTCCCTGCTTTTGCAGAAATTTGCATGCATGAGGGCAGGCTGGGAAATGGGGTAGGGAGGGACACATGCTATTCTGTACACCCTGCTGCTGGAATCACCCACAGTACAAAACACACTGTGAGGATGGATAGAGACATTAAAACATCACCAAGATGCCCAGTGGAAAACGTTGAAGAAACTAATGGAACAGCCAGTTAACTGCTTCCCAATTCACCCCAAGATGGCTGCTATTGTTGCCTAGTGGCAAACTCCCCGGGTCTGGACTGCTGTATGGAAAATGGGACATTCAGAAATAAACACCTTTCCAAGACACCAATCAGGAGGCTACATCTACACTACGGGGGGGGGGGGGGGGGGTCGATTTAAGATACGCAAATTCAGCTACGCGAATAGCGTAGCTGAATTTGACGTATCGCAGCTGACTTACCCTGCTGTAGGGACGGCGGCAAAATCGACCTCTGTGGCTTCCCGTCGACGGCGCTTACTCCCACCTCCGCTGGTGGAGTAAGAGCGTCGATTCGGGGATCGATTGTCGCGTCCCAACGAGACGCGATAAATCGATCCCCGAGAGGTCGATTTCTACCCGCCGATTCAGGCGGGTAGTGTAGACCCAGCCAGAGGAGTAACCAGACTGCGTCTTGGGGGGAAATGGAGTGTGCTGGGCAGAAAATGAACCAAGCTTCTGACAGCCATAGCCCTTGCTGAATGCAGTGCAGTTGCCTGTGTGGAAGAGCTTAGGGCTGGGTCCCTTTGCTGCCATTCACCTATTAATCGCTTGTCTCACTGTCATGTCTACGAGTCTTAGTCATGGCCCTGGACCCCAGTGCACTAGGTGCTGCACAGACACATAAACAAAAAGCAGGTTCCTGCCGCGGGAACTTACCATCTAAGTACCTACAGGGAAAATCTTGTCCGCAAAGACACATTTCCCAGTTACCCTTCCTTTGACTGTTCTTTCTGTATTGGACCCACACTGCATTTCTGAACACTGCTGGCATAGCAATTTTTTTTGTAGTAGCTGGGTGACACATCTGTGGAATCTCCCTGTGGTCCTATCATAGACTTCGCATTAGAGGCATGCACACACATACTTGCACTCAGCCTTCCTCCATTCATATACATTATCCCTCCTCCTTCAACAGGAATCAGGACATGAATTACCCCATCAACAGTGCAGAAGTGCCACCAGGTGCAGCTGTCATCATAAGCTGCCATTTACATGTTTTTATTTCTACAGCTACTTGCCATTAAAAGCCTGTAATTAAGATAATTAGAGCAAAGAAATTTGCCTTCTAATCAGGCTACATTTCAATAAGTTTTTTTTTAATTTACAGAGCAAAGTTAACTTATTATTTAATCAATAATGTTATGTATATATATTGACACTGCATTACTACTGCCAGCCGAGTGTTTATGGATCCAATTAATTTAAGGGATTTATAGTATTATTTTTAATTCCTTCAATTTGGTGATCACGCTTAACCTTTGAGGAAATGACCATGTATATTTTAAAGGAGGCCTAGGGTCCTATCTGCTGAGGTTTCCAGACTGAGTTCTGACCCCTGTATGAACCAGTTCTGCTCAGGAAAAAGGGAGCAGTTGTGAAGAGCTGGGGCCATTTTGCTGTAGCAGTGCAATTACTAAATGCTAAATATTCAGTTGTTGGAGTCTCTCTTATACAGGCTATAGAAAGATTCATTACAGGGCTGTAACTCAGTCAAGGTGTCTGATATCCTACACTATGAGCACAGCTAGCCTCTGACCTGTTCAAGAAGCTGGAGATAAAGTTTCTGGCTCTGGGAATTGATTTCTCGCTGTATCCAGGTTTAGAGTTGGTAAACCATGTCTCTTTCTTTCTTTGGCCTATACCAGCAGCAGCCCCATCCCTGCCTCCATGTCCCTGGGTTTGCTCCTTGTGGTGCCTGTGTTGTGTGACTAGGTTCCTTTGCAGCCTTGGGGCTCAATGTTCTCTTTTCCAGCGGCACCCCTGTTCCTTCTTGCACCAGACTCAGGATTTCAGAGGCCATTATCAATGGTGGCCTGTTGGCCAAGTGTGGTCTTCTCCTGGGCCCTCATGCCCGGGCATCTTGGTGGGCTGGACATAGCTCCCAAACGCTAGTTCTTGTATAGCTGCATCTTATTTAATCCCTCCTTGGAGGAGCATTCGGCTGGTGTTCTAGAATCCAGGAAGACACTGCACAGAACTACTGGGGCTTAGCCAAATAAGCAGAGCAGTTTTCTGGCCATAACCTTTTAACACACCTCCAAATCTCTCCTAAAGCTGCTGTCGGTCCTGGCCAGCGCCTTTGGGAAGGGAGTTTCGCTGCAGCAATAGTTTTCCATTTCAGTGAATCAGACTCAGAAGAACTTTCTCATCATAACGGATAATCTTCAAGTGCAGTTAATTTGCCTGGCAGGGAAATTCTGGCCCAGACCCTGGAAATGTTCAAGGCAAGGTGAGAGAGAGCTCTGACGCACGCTCCTTTCTGTTGGATGCAGGAGGCCGTGTGTCCATTCTTGTTTGCCTGTCTGTGAATACATGCACCCTCCAGGTCTCCTGGGAATTAGCTGCCCTTTATTTTCCAGATTCAAAAATAGTCACCGGCATTATAAAGATCCGTACAGAGAGCATGACTTCAACCTGCTTCTCCTCCCATCCAGGCTACATAGGAATGAAGGCTCTTATCTCACCCAAGTGTATTTAGTTTATTTCTCCATATGAGAGAGAAATATGAACAAGATGGCTCATCAGATGCCTCATTTTACTGAAAAAAATGCAGTAATCCCCCCCCCCCCTTATTTCCACAAAGCTTCAAATTCTTCAAGGAGCATCAAGATGCCCAGGTAGCACAGCTGCCTCTGGAGAACAACTTGGCGCTTGTTACCTAATGGAAATAGCGTCGTCCACTCAAAGAGCAGTGAAAAGAGACTTCCTAAGCTGCCTACAGAGGAAATACTTTGGCTCTTTCTCAAAAGCTCTCTCCAAATCCCAGGTCTTTCTGACAGGCTCCACATTAATAAACACTTGCACATTAGCAATTGAGAAGTTTTTATCCTCTGCTAAAAAGGCATGAATTATGCAGCAGTGAAATACATTGGCTAGTGGTGTATAAACTCCTCAGAATCACCAGTGCTGGCTAGCCCAAAGGTATCTTGCAAAAAGCTGTAATTTAGCTTTGAATGTTCCTGCCTATGTGGCTCTGAGTCAGGTTGGCTGGCAGTTGGCGCACACACTTTTATTGCTGGGCGCATTCGTCCTCTTTCCATCTCACCCACGAGAGCTACTGGGTCTGAGGTCTGTGGGCATGTCTCTCTCTTGTATTCTCCTGGCACTTAGTGTGGCCGAGTCTCTCGGCTGCTGAATAATGCAGAGGTTGCCAGGGTCTCTATCTGTAGCATCCCCATCGTTGTACTTTGCCTTGGCTGTTGTACCTTTTTCCCCAATCCACGATAAAAGTTCTAGTCCAGAACTGAATGAATTTTAACAGGACCCTGTCAAAGTACTTTTCCCCATATGTTTTTAAAACCCTTTCATTTCATCACTGCATAGGAGAGCTCTACAGAAGCGAGCTTTAACCTGAAAATGTTCTTTACCAAAACACTTTTCTCCAGGAAGTGCATGCTTGTTTGTTTATGTAGGGGAGCTGCTACCAGCACTGAGTTTTAAATTTTATTTTTAAGGACCAGCTGCCTTCAGCAGATCTGGCACAAAGGGGTTGTTAGCTGTTGTTTAACCAAGCACAGAATTTCCATAATTACTTGACTGTTACAGCCTTAAGGTTTTGTGCCCTGTTTGTTACACTAGCTAGTGTGCCTAATAGAGACCTGGACCCCATTGTGCTAAGCACTCTACAAACAGGTCGTAGGTTACAGCCCGAGCCCTGAGGAGCTGGCAGTCTAAATAGACAAGACAGATAAAGGCGAGAGCAAGGAAAGATTATTGTTCCCATTGTATAGATGGAGAACTGAGACCCAGAGAGATTGTGTCCTGGTGACTTCTTGTTGTTAAGTTTATCAATTCTTAGGTTCTTATGTGTCTTGCTCAAGGTCATACAGGACTGAAACCCAGATTTCCTAACTCCCTATCCAGTGTCTTAACCAGCAGCCCATCCTTTTTTGTGTAGTAAATACACCCTGCAAGATTTAATTAATGAATCACATAAATGCTGCCAGCTGGAGCCCGTCTGGCTGGTACTCTGTCAGAGTCTTGACTTGCATGTGAGGATTTACAGTGTCTTTGAAGGCTTGGAGATAAGTGAGATGTTAACTGACCAGTGCAATCTTCAACTCCGGTTAAAAGCATTTTTCCTAGAAGACGAAAAGTTAAAGGAAAGGTGTGGGGAGGGGAAATGTTGCCATTGCTGGCCAGCTTCCCCAGCGCCGCTGTCTCTTGGTGTGCGCGAGCTGTAGGAGAGGGTTATCAATAAGCAACAGGGAAACAGTTTTACATAGTTTTATTTTCTTTTAGTGCTACTGTGATCTATGAGCCGTCACAAGCAGATCTCTTCCAAAGCAGCTGTAATAAATCATAAATATTTATGGCATTTAATCATGAAGCGGCAATAGAGCAGAAGAAATAATTTTCAACCCAGTTAGGATGCACTCCACATACTTCCCAGGAGAAGCCAGAAAAAGCCCATTCTTTATTTCCAGCACTGAACAGGCCCCTCATGTTCCCTCACCCTGTGCCAACGGCACCTCGTCCTTCCACGCTGCCTAGAGCGTGCGAGTGGGGAAAAGCCTGGAGTGAGAGCGGGTGAGACAGTAAGAGTAAATGTGAGCTGGGTTAGGAGAGAGGCACGGCACTGCAGTTATCAGCAGGGGCTTCACAGCCCTGGACAAGGCTGGGGATAGAGACACTAACTCAGCCAAGGAGCATCCTCTGCTGCAAATTCCTTCATTACAGGAGATGCCGGAATTCAGAGCTGAAGATGCTGTATTTTCCACCACCCGTATCAAAGGGGCCAAAGCACTAAAAAGAGGGAGATGATGGGTTTGGTCTGGATGCCTATTTAGGCCGCAAGAGCTCCTGGCAGCCAGGCAGAGGTGGGTCAACTATCAGCAGCCAGATCCCAGTTTGGTTTCGTGTTTGTGCATTTTCAGGCTTGGGAATCTGTGATATGTAGAATGTGAACCTGGCTCTCCTACATCCCAGGGGAGTGCCCTGACCAACTCTAATGGCAACCCCAATGTTCAAAGTGTCTGATGCCCAGGTATGGAAGATGCCCAGGAAGTCCCCTGTATAGACTCATCATAACCCAAGGCTGCTTCTGATGAGCCCATGACAGGCACCCTGAGCCAGTAAGTAAATCTATCATCTTAGTTTGTAACCACAACCGTCCCAGAGCAAGGGGTGAGGAGGGGCAGTGCAGTGCTGAGCTGCAGTGGAAGTGAGGGGTGGAGAGGAACATTTTAGCACATCATTGCATTTGGCTGGCACTGAAGAAAGAACTAAAACCACGGCGCATCCGAGGTTGACACTGAAGTTTAGAAAATTCATTAATCTCTGATTCAGGATCCTGGGCGGCCAGCCCAGAAATGGGAAGCTACTGGGATCTGGGCTTTGTGGCATTTTTCTTGGAGTGTAAGTTTCTGGAGCAGGTTGTACCTTTTTAAATATTAGCCACACCGGGTTACTTTTTCTGAATGTGTGTGGGTGATTTTAGGCTTCCCACAGCGATCACTGCTGCCTCTGAGGACTCTCTTCCTTACTGGCTGTCTGAATCATGATGAGGATGACGTACAGCCCATTCTGTATAGGCTCAACTGAAAGGTGCAGCTCGAAACTTTACAGCTTGCTGTGGTTTTGTTGTTCCCCAGTGTCGAGTTATAGTCAGGAGCAAGGGAATGTAGGTGACATGACAGAGTTGAGAATAAAAGTTGTTCTTCCACAAGGAATGTCAATGAACTGTGCTGAGCTTGCAGCATGCCAGGCAGCTACAAATACATACCTACGATCCCGGTGAGACGCAGGCTGACAGCCCATGTATGCCTGGCTGCTGGCTTTCCTTTCGCATTACTCCAATCATGCTCCGGAAAGGGGTGACAGGGCTTTGGTTCTAACCAGTTCCTCAGTGTCGTCTTGTCAGAGGGGACCTTACTGGGAGTAGGTGGCACTCTGACCAGCTGAGGAACGTTCCAGGAAGAGGACATCTCTTAGCGTGATGCATTTAACAATACAATTTTTATGCCTTTTGGCTTCTGTGTACTGCGCCTTTAAATCTCTGACGACTCTGGCAGCCATGTTGTGTTGAATTTGATGCAGACTGTTGCAGAGCAGACACACAGTGTGCATGTGTGCGCTCTCGTAGAGATTTGCTGTGCACGTTGTATCAGAAACATCCAGGGCTCCAATCCATATGAAAATATTCCTGAAGCCCCAGGGCCCTGCTGCTCTCCTTCCTGAAAAATCATTGCTCTTCTTCTTGTCCTTTGCCAATTATTCCTTCTCTTTTGGCTTCATGTGACTCAGAGTTGACCTCATTGCTGCTCCTTGCTTAGGGGTAGGGCTGGGGCTTGAGCACATGTGGTCTCACTCACTGCCAACATCTAAGTAGCACACTCACCTCTCTTCCCCCCTCCCCCCCAGTCTTTGCACGTGTGGAGGAGTTTCTGGGTATCCTCTCTAGGCTAAGTTACAGATGTACTTAGTACGGCAAATGCTGCTTCATCCTTCCAGCACTTCCACATTCCCTCCTGCCCCTCCTCCTCCATCTCCCGCCTATTAACACCAGCAAAGGCTGTTAAAATTAAATGGGAAGCCACAGTGAGCTAAGTGCTTATAGGGAGAGAGTCTCAAGATCAGAGCAGTTCCTGGGGCAATGCAGCCCCTACCCCAAGCCATTTCTCAGTGGCAGATCGCTGCCAACGTGGGGCAGGTTGCAGTGCTCTGGGAAACTGTTTGCTTTTAAATTGATGTCATGTTATGACGCCAAGTAAGGGGATGTGAAATACGTTTCTTAAAAGCCCTTTTTCTGAAAACGAAGGAAAATACAATACATTTGGTAATTATTCCAGATAGATTTGATATTTTTTCCAGACTTGAGGGAAACTTCTTTTCTCCCCGTCTTCTGATCATTTCCCAAATGCCTGACAAAGATGAGAGATGCCGATGCAGCACGAGATAAGTGCTGAGAACCCTAAAAAGCCTGGCCAAGGTATTTTATTTTTTAAATGAGTGCCCTAAATTAGGCTCCTAATCCATACTGAGGCACCTAAATCAATGGCCTATTTTTCGAAAGGTGTGAGCACCCTGCAGATTCCACTGAGCTCACTGGGAGATGTAGGTGCTCAGCAGTTTAAAAAAACAGGCTCTTTTACTACATATGGACTCCTGGAGCTGGATTTTCAGAGGTGCTGAGTATATGAGCCTCCCTCCCTCCCTCTGACTCTAACAGGAGCTGGAGCAGTTTTGAAAATTAGGGCCTAACCCTCAGTACCTATTTCTGAAAATTCTGGTTCACTGTGTCAGAGCAAACCAGCCCGGAGAATTGTCTGTATCAGTGCTTACTAAGATGGAAGTCACTTAATGTGATCACTGGATGTGGTGATCAGTCAATTAATTGGATCTAGACTTGTTGGAAGAGACTAACGAGCTTCCTTTTATCTACCTTATCTAATGGTTTTAATTAAACAGTTTTGATTAATCAGGAAACCTCCAGTGGGAGGTTTAGGGCAGCAGCCTGAAAAGCACTCTGGGAAGCTTCTTGGGATTTAGGATGTGGGGTAAAGGCTTGCAGCAAAACTACAGAACGTCCCCAAAAGTTGCAGTATGCCCCCGCCCCACCATAGGCTGACCCTTCCCCCAGCGACATTGGAACCGCCTGAAAGCTTCGTTCATTCCAAAAGTTTCATGGACCGTTTGGGCTTTGAATCTGTTATCATGGCACCATGGTCATGTAGCCATAGCCCATGCTGCAGCTGAGACCGAAACCTTGGCATGGATGGGAATAATGGCAGGTCTTCTGAAATTAAGATGGCCATCTCCCCCTCTCAGCCGAAATGACTCACTGTAACCGTGGCTCTAGTTCCTATAGCAGGAGAAACTGGGGTATGGAGAGAGAGGACAGTTGAACGCTGCCCAAGCTGCCTTGTTAAGAAGAGAGCATCAGTCATGCAGAGGGGTGGGAGAGGCCAAGGGCTTGCTTGCAGGAACCTTTCAGACTCGTATCATCTGCACACACACACTTTAACTTACATGGCCCCTCCAGCTCCAGTAGCACGGCTCAGTATTGATCATACATCAGTTACAGAGGACAGCTGTGCTGCACAGTTTTTCTTTACCTGCAGAAAATTGGCCTTGAATCCACATTGTGAGCTGGGACTGAAATCTCTTTGTTGGAATAGTAATTGAGCGGATGTTGTCTGTAAGGGGCTGAGACTGTCACGGCTAAGAGCCTTACTTGCACTAGAGTTTCCAATAATCCTTTTATTTTTTTATTAAAAAGCATTCTCTTTTTGCTTCAAATACCAATTACAGTGAATTATCCCTGTTGCTCATCCCTCCCTCCAGATTGCTAAGCACTTGGTCACCCTAGTGGTGACCTTCAGCACCCTAACAGCCTTCCTGGGCTAGGTCTGAGCCCATAGGCTGCCCACAACTGGAGTTTACAGAAACTCCTCCAAGCAGTGTTTCCTTCCCAACACAGCTCTGCCAGTACGCCTGGCTCCTCCCCCTGCGCTTTCCCTGGCGCCTGCTAGAGGAGGGGAAAACCCCAGTGAGAGAGATGCTCCACACACCTCTGGGGTGATTGTTTGCCTCCCGGCTGGGGTGGAACTAGGTGATGAGCCATGAGTCACCTGGGCCTTATAAGAGGCCTGAGGAAACTCAGTTGGAGGGAGAGTGGTGAGGAAGGTCCAGTAGCTGAGGGCTGGCCGGAAAGTTGAGCCACGGGAGTAGAGCCAGCTCTTGTGGCGAGGGCCTGGCACATGGGGCCAGGCATCCAGGGAGGCAGTTCTGGGGCTGTTGGGTCAGAATGGGGACCGGGAACTGCTCCTTTTGTGTGGGATCCCGGAGCGAGGGCCTATACGGACCAGGGGACTGGAGAGAAGCCCAGAAAGAGTTGTGAGTTGAACCCAGGAATGGCAGAAGAAGCATTAGTCTGAGTATTTGTGATGAACATTTTAGGTACCTGGGAAGGGGACTGAACTTTGAACTTGTATGTGACTTGGCCGAAGGGCCCAGCCACGGAGGACCCAGACAGAGGCAGACAGCCTGCAGGACGCGCAGGGGCTGAGGAGGATACCTGCAATATAACGGTTATACCTTGGCAATCTGATGGTGAGTGTCTCCCAACCACCTCTCATAAGGGAGGTGGTCAAGACACGTGTTCTGTTTTACACGCCTAAATCTGTAGGTATTGGTGGTTGGCTTCTTCGAGGCCTGACCAGCAACTTCCACTAAAACAAAAACTCCACTCCCTGGTCTGCTATTGTTTTGATCCTGCCTTCCTTCTCCCACCTGGGAGTTTGTGCTTTCATAAAATAATGCACTCTTCAGCCGACCTTCTGAACCTGATTTGTGGCACCCGGCAGCATTTGATGTGAACCTGCTGTTAATTACGTTTCCTTGCTAAAAATAATTGGGCAGCCTAAGTTTTGATCACCGTAATTCCATCCTAATGAATGTGTCAACTCATGTGACTTCCGCTTCAGCTTCAACTATAAATATCAAATTAAGTTCATCGTACAGTCTCCAGCGCATGAAGCAGTTACTTCATTGCCTGCTTTGCAAAGCTCTTTAAGGAACAGATAAGAATGCAGACAAATCATTGGCTGTCCATTCTCTTCTAACTCCACTCCACTCCACCTGCAGGTTAGGAAGCAACAGTGCCTGGGGGAGGGAAGGTACTGCCAGCAGCTGGAGTGTCAAAGAAACACCCCAAAAGCAACTGGGAAAGGCACTGAAACTTCCCTCCTATAAGTGCCGGATAGCCTGCCTATACCCCCACAAGGCAGGGCTGGTTGTTTTCTAAGGCCAATCATTTATTTATTGACTTCTAAAGTGTCCTTATCTAAGAAGCTCTAAGTACATCTGCAGAACTTTAAATAAATAACACATAGCTCATTAACAATGTCAAATTAAATGATCTCCAGAATTGAAATAGCTCAATATTAGTAGTACCCTTACTATGCTCTCCTCTCCCTGCCCCCCTCCCCCCCCCAGTGCCTGAATGACTAGATGGGTCTCACACCATACTTTGAAAGCCAGTAGATTCAGGCTCTGACGGACTAACAGCAGGAAGCAACTTCCAGAGTCAGGGGCCCTACGCGGTACCACCTGTTCCCATATGCTAAACGCTATGGGCTGTCAGTGAAAATGCTCCAACTGTCTTGCTGCTACATGGGGGGAGAGAAGCGGTTTCCTGATTAGTCAGGATACAAACTATATATAGGGGTTTATAGATCAAAAATGAACACCTTGAAATGAAATGCAGAATCCTATTGACTTTAGGAGGAGTTGCATGCAAATATTGTTAATAATTAATCATTATTATTTAATGGGGAAGAGACCAGATTCCCTATAAGTGTTCTGTGGGAGAAAAGAGCATCTTCTGCAGAAACTATACAGTTGGTCCCTCCTCTGACTGATCGCTGTAGCACTCTGTTTGTTGTTGTTGTTCATGTTAGTCACCAAAATACCACCTACAGTGCCCATACAAAACTGTGCGTGTTAGTTAACCTCATTAAATCCTAACGGATTAGTCAGCTGTTCCTCCACCACAGAGCTGCTAGGAAACATCTAAGGCTCAAAGTTATATGGCTTGGAAAGTGATTTTCTAATTCACAAACTTCAAAGGAATTTTGAAAACCTACAAGGTAAGGGAGACAGCCTGACGTTAATCCGCTGGAGTGCTGCTTAATGGCCTGTTTAACTTTTGTCTTGATAGGTCTTTAATAAGCAGCTAAGAGTTAAGGCTCTCTTCAGATGAGCACTGGTTTAGAATTACCTCCAGGCATCACATCCTCCATATACTATTGGGCTAATCTCCCTCCCATACGGGTGTCCCCTTTTAAAAGGGCAGCTCTGTCACTTGGGCCTGTAAGGTGCTGAGCGGTAAAGCTCAAGGGAGTGGGAAATGCAGGAAGGTGCTCAGCTCTGAGCTGGATCAGACCCTCTAGAACAGCAGCAGATTCCCACCTTGCAGCTGAAGTCTTTGCAATTTCTTTTTTTACAGGTTTCAGAGTAGCAGCTGTGTTAGTCTGTATCCGCAAAAACAACAGGAGTACTTGTGGCACCTTATTGACTAACACATTTATTTGAGCATAAGCTTTCATGCATCCAAATGAAGTGAGCTGTAGCCCACGAAAGCTTATGCTCAAATAAATGTGTTAGTCTCTAAGGTGCCACAAGGACTCCTGTTCTTTTTCTTTTCTGCTATGACATTCGACCTTAACTAAGCAATTCCTTTCAGCCTGACCCACAGGCTTGTCATGCAGAGCTTCTAGCAGGGTTTTAACATTTTGTTCTCAGCAGTGCTGGCTGCACCAAAGTTGGCAGCTTTACTATAAGTATAAAAAGGTGTGTAAAAATGAGAGTGTGCTGCTTATGTTCTTTGCATAAGGTATGTCTCTGTGTCATGGCAAGAATAGTACATTTCAGTAGCATGGTCATAACCAGCAATTTGGGCCCATATATAAGAGGACCTGACCTATTATTGCCAGCCAGGCCTGGTGGTGTGGATTAAGCTGTGCAAATAATGGATTTGTCAGTTAGTTGGCAACTTTTAAAAGTTGGAGAGAATCTGTTTGGGTTGGACCATAAATGAAAAATGTTGGTGACTCAAGGTCACTTTGGGGTCAAGCAAAATTTTTATTTTGACCATTTTTTAATGTTTTACATTTTTTTAAAAAATAAAATGGAAGGAAAGTTTGAAACAAAGTAATTTCAAACTGAAAAATGTTTTGAAAATGCCAACATTAAACATTTAGATTTTTGAATGTTTTTGAAATGAACAATTCAGCAAAATCAATATGAATTTGCAAAATGTTTGTGTTGCCAAATCTGCCTTTTTCCCCTCTGGTGTGTGGTGGTTTTTTTTTGGCGGGGGGGAGACAAGTTTCCGACACGTTTTTGCCCCACTCCATGTGTCATCTTCCTAAGTGACAGATTCTCAGTCTGTAGGAGCCACATTGCCTGGAATAGAATTAACAAAGTACTACAACCTCTGTTCAGATTTTGCAAAGGCACAAGGAGTTCATTCACCTGCATGACCTGTGCAGGGAGCAAATGAAGATTGACATCTTTGTTACAGTAGCAGTGATGCTGCAATCTAACCAATAAAGGTTCTTGTCCCACTCCATGACTTTTCGCTCTGATATTGCAGAATGAACAATCCATTGTTAATTCCGAGCAATCACATTCCAGAATGGCGGCTGTGTGCCAACGCAAAGGAAGCTGCAATTCAGTGACGGGTGAATGATCTTTCTGTGCAGCTTGTAAAGCACTCTGGGATCCTTTTGAATGAAAGGTGGTGCAGGAATATAAGTCACTGTTTGTTTTTCATTTCAAAGCTTCTGAAAATGACACAGGACTGAATCAGGATTTGAAAGTGTCCAGAGACACTCTGAGCTCCGAGTTAGCATGGCCACAGCATGAGCAAGTGTTAGCACCAGCTACAGAGCTTATGAATGGGAATCCCTGTGCAGCATTCAATAAGCAAGGGTTCTAAGAGCAGTCAGCTCTGATATAGGCAATAGCGTTAGCATATTATCACCTTTAGAGGATAATGCTGCAGTTTGATATTCCAGTGGCACTCAGAAAGGAGGGCAACCCTCCCATGTCGCAGTCTGTGCTTGGTATAATTATTGGATGCTGAACTGCTCATCCAGTTGGCCCCATAGCCACACGCTGGTCAGAGGAAGCTGTCAGTTAAATCTATAAGGCACACTTTCTGGACTGTTAACTGCAGGCCTCAGAACCATCCATGCTCTACTCTGAGGGGAAAAACAGGTTGTCCTCCTATTTTGAGAGCTGCGGAATGCAGTGTGTTGCTTATGCCCCATCATCATTTGACTTCACTATACTCTTCACAACAATAGGGTTTCCCTTCCAGAGGAGGGAAAAATGTTGCAAGTGCCTCTTTAAAGCAAAAGAATGAAAAATGGGGTGCTGGAAACTGTGGTGGGGCAGGGACATGTATGGAGAGTGGGCTCCTGTGCCGTGGACTGAAATGCTGCATGGCTTCAGAACAGGCTGCGTGTGCCTCAGCTGGATTCCCTGCGGAAGGTTGGTGCCGGACGCACACTTTGGCATTGAGCTGTGAGCGGGTGGAGATGGCTGGAGCCATTTAAATGTTTAGGAGGACTTGTGGCACCTTAGAGACTAACAAATTTATTAGAGCATAAGCTTTCGTGGGCTACAGCCCACTTCTTCGGATGCATAGAATGGAACATATAGTGAGGAGATATATATACACACATACAGAGAGCATGAACAGGGGAGAGTTGTCTTACCAACTCTGAGAGGCCAATTAAGTAAGAGAAAAAAACTTTTGAAGTGATAATCAAGCTAGCCCAGTACAGACAGCTTGATAAGAAGTGTGAGAATACTTACAAGGGGAGATAGATTCAATGTTTGTAATGGCTCAGCCTTCCCAGTCCTTATTCAATCCTGAGTTGATTGTATCTAGTTTGCATATCAATTCCAGCTCAGCAGTCTCTCCTTGGAGTCTGTTTTTGAAGTTTTTCTGTTGTAAGATAGCCACCTGAAGGTCTGTCATTGAATGGCCAGACAGGTTAAAGTGTTCTCTCACTGGTTTTTGAGTATTATGATTCCTTGATGTCAGATTTGTGTCCATTAATTCTTTTGCGTAGAGACTGTCCGGTTTGGCCAATGTACATGGCAGAGGAGCATTGCTGGCACATGATGGCATATATCACATTGGTAGATGTGCAGGTGAATGAGCCCCTGATGGTATGGCTGATGTGATTAGGTCCTATGATGATGTCACTTGAATAGATATGTGGACAGAGTTGGCATCGGGCTTTGTTACAAGGATAGGTTCCTGGGTCAGTGTTTTTGTTCAGTGATGTGTGGTTGCTGGTGAGTATTTGCTTTAGGTTGGGGGGTTGTCTGTAAGCGAGGACAGGTCTGTCTCCCAAGATCTGTGAGAGTGAGGGATCATCTTTCACGATAGGTTGTAGATCTTTGATGATGCGGTGGAGAGATTTTAATTGGACGGCTGCTACTCTGAAACCATTTAAATGTTTGTTTGTTATAGCTATAGATTCCACTGCAGAATTACTGCTGAGTTTAAAAACTTCCTGCAAATTCCAAGCAGGGTTGGAGGAGTGAGCTGCCTAAGATACAGTTTGCACAACTGTCTGTACTGGCCTAGCTTGATTATCACTTCAAAAGTTTTTTTGTTTTTTTTTTTTCCTCTTAATTAATTGGCCTCTCAGAGTTGGTAAGACAACTCCCACCTGTTTATGCTCTCTGTATGTGTGTATATATATCTCCTCAATATATGTTCCATTCTATATGCATCCGAAGAAGTGGGCTGTAGTCCACGAAAGCTTATGCTCTAATAAATTTGTTAGTCTCTAAGGTGCCACAAGTACTCCTGTTCTTCCTTTTGACTGGAAACCGTTTACCCCTCAGGCCCCGCCCATGGTAATGAAGCAAGGTGTGTGGGGGGTGCTAGGGGCAGCTGGCTCATTCCATGGCCCCAGGGGGTCAGTTAATGGCCAGGGCTATCTCCTGTAGCTGGCAGGTTAGGCATCACCATCTCCACGTGCACCAAGTTGTTGTTGTTCCTGGCCGATAGCAAGTGATAGGAGGAGCTGATGGTCTAAGTGCAGGACTGGTGCTTGGTATCCTGGCATGCTTCCTGATTCACTGGACTGCCCGGCACAAGCCGCTGCACCTCTCTGCACTTTAGTTGTCCTGTCTGCAAAATGGGGACGATGAAACCTGCTTGTTTCACAGGGCTGTGGGTGGGTAAATATTTGCAACGCACCTGGGGGTGATAAAGAGCTCTATTACCAGAAACCCTAACATGGTTCTAGTCTCCTGAGGTGAGCAATTAGATTCCTCATTCCATTTGGGTTCTTTTCTATGGGTAAAGAGCAGCCCGTGTCTCTCCTTGTATCTCCTAAGGGGAGATTGATTGAGGTCTATAAAATCATGACTGGTGTAGAGAAATTAGATAAGGAAGTGTTGTTTACTACTTCTCATAACACAAGAACTAGGGGGGTCACCAAATGAAATTAATAGGCAGCAGGTTTAAAACAAATAAAAGGAAGTATTTCTTCACACAACGCACAGTCAACCTGTGGAACTCCTTGCCAGAGGATGTTGTGAAGGCCAATAGTATAACAGGGTTCAAAAAAGAACTAGATAAGTTCATGGAGGATAGGTCCATCGGTGGCTATTAGGCAGGATGGCCAAGGATGGTATCCCTAGCCTCTGTTTGCCAGAAGCTGGGAATGAGCGACAGGGTATGGATCACTTGATGATTACCTGTTCTGTTCATTCCCTTTGGGGCTCCTGGCACTGGCCACTGTCAGAAGACAGGATACTGGGCTAGATGGACCTTTGGTCTGACCCAGTAGGGCCATTCTTATGTTCTAATGCCCTTGCCAGTTGCTGCTTTGGGAAAGCTACCAAACATGCCAGCTAGAGAGTTCCAAGAGCACCTCTGACCCTAATCTTCCTGGAGCTAGAATAATACCCAGGGGCCTTGGATCAGCTGTGTGTGTACCACCATCTCCAAGGGGCCACTGTAGCTTTAAGCCCTGTGTGATTCTACAGAGAGTAGAACTAGACATTCATGGTTTGCATGAGGCCTCACACCAGCCTGGCATTCAGAAGCTCATTGGCACTGACACACCTTTGCTGCCTCACAGCAGCACTGCTCAAGGCTGCTGCTTGTGTGATGAAGGGAGAGTTCTCACTGGGGTTTCTGTTACTGTAGCACTGAGAGACTGCAGCCAAGATTGGGGCCCCGTTATGCTAGGTGCTGCAGGAGCCTGACACCACACAGGAAAAACCAGTCCCTGCCCTGAAGGGTTTACAGTCATAGACAAGACGGGTGAAGGGTGGGAGGGGAAACAAGCACAGAAAAGTGAAGGGACCTGCCCAAGGTCATACAGCAGCCCAGAGGTGCAGCCGGATGAACAGGAATGCTCTGGCCCCACGGTTAAACCCTGCCATGCTTCTGCTCCTGGGCTGCCTATGTCAGCAAAGTGCTTTTAATCCATTCCAGGAGCCCCCCTTCTTTCCTGCAGTGCAGGTTAGCACCAGCTGAGGACCTGCAGGACATGATGGGCCAGTCCCTCTTCCACAGGACACCTAGTAGTTTTAGCTTGCATTTATTATTTTCTTTTCATTGCTGACCTCCTGCATTCTCCCCTTCCATGTGCTAACAAGGCAAACCCTGCATGCTCCTTTATGGTCACACACAGCCCCAGACGCAATGAAACCACAGAAGTAACATGGCATGAAGGGGCGGAGCACAAGCTGCAGAGCACACATGGAGAGGCAATAGTCCATATCCCCTGTGTGTCACCGAGCCCAGCTCTGCCTCATGAGAGTCAAGGTGGTAGGGGAGAAATTGCTACATGGACCTACTGGGATTTCTTTCCTACAGAGTAGGGCCACGGGGTGGGACAGGGCCTGCTGTACTGGTATCCATGGGAGGATATTTCTTCATCACAGAACTCCTGCTTATATTCTCTTGGTATGAGGGATGGAATTTAATTCTATATGCAGGGAGGCAGTTGGTCTGGTGCACAGGGCATTGGGACCTGGATTCTGTTCCCAGCTCCGCCAGTGACCTGGTGTGTGACCTTGGGCAAGTCCCTTCCTCTCTCTGCTTCTGTTTTGTCTATTTAAACTAAAAGCTCTTCAGGGCGGGGGTCATTTCTTACTCTGTGTCTGTGTAGTACCAACACAATGGGACCCTGGGCATCTGGGCACTGCTGCAGTACAAATAAATAATAATAACTATATACAGTAGTAACGATTCACTAACATTTGAATTAAATAAATTGCTCTTTGAGAGCACAAAGCATCTAAAGACATGAGTTAATTAAGCGTCACAAGCCTCCTGTGAGGTACAAAGATAATTGCTAGTCTCATGGCACATATCAGGAGACGGAAAGAGGGATTTGTTATGGTGGTGGTGGCACTATTAATGTAGTGCCAGAAACATGCTTGGTAGTTTAAACCCCTAAGAGGTCCCTGCCCCAGTGGTTCACAGTAAAAACAGACCAAATCTATATAAAGGATGGATGGAATGGGACTAGAACCTGGGAGTCCTGCCTCTAATCACGGATCTGTATGGCTCTTCGTTGTTTATCTTCCATTTGTACTGGGGCTAATAAGCTCCTGGAGAGAGAAGCTTCTGTCATTTTCATTCCAGGCAAAAACCTGAAAGGGCAGATTAGCAACTGCACCACCTCCGAGCTGGGTTAGTTCCACCTTTGCCTCCTAGAGACAACAGAGAGCTTCCTTTTAGTAGGTAGCAACCCAAATGCAGAGGAAGGCTAAAGTATTCTGTTCATAAACATCAGAAGTATGTTAGTGTAATGGAAAAATTAAGTAGTAGAAGTTAGTAAGTTAGGTTAAATAATTTATTACGTGGTATGTTATCAGATGAAAATCTGTTAGTAATAAAAACACACACGGAGAAACAAGATGACATGAATATTTGATTTGCTAAGGACATCCTTTGAGATATACTGCAATGCTTGTGTTTGCCTTGGGCTGCATATGGGGAGCCTTTCCCCCATTTGGGCTTTTTTTTTTTTAAATAAGGAAAATAAATTCTCTTTCTTAGCAACCCTAGGAACAACTTACAAAGACTCCCTGACATGCATGTGTTGCACTAGGAATTCTCTGATCATCTTCAAACAGTTAGTGAGAGTCCTTATTTATCTCTTACTGGGGCTTTTTAATGCATTTAAGGGTGAAATGCACTCTTGTGCTGAGGCCTAACCTGAAGCCTGGCACCACGCCAGCTTTATTTTGAGGACATAAGTGGTGTGCAGGCCTCCTGCTGGCCCTCTAAACAGCTGTGAATTTCAGTTCTGGAGATTCAGTGTTTGGATCCAGCTTTTTTCTAGCAGGGATCTTCCAGTGGCCACTCTGTTGTAAATAACTTGATTGTTTTCATGGCTAGTTTGAAATGTCTGAGAATTTAACTTGTCTGGGAGAGATGAGTCCCAAGCAGCACAGGGGGACCTAAGTATCCCAAACTTTGGCTTTAAGTTGGTTTTAATTTTTTTTTCCAAACCTGAATTTCACAGCTCGGATTTCAGTGGGCTTCTATTTCTTGAAAAAGGAAGAATTGCGCTGGGGAGCTTATTTCTCCCAGAATATAAAATTTAGAACAGGAATCTGTTAAATTTAAAGGCAGAAGGTTAGGAGCCAAATTCCATCCTTCCCTCCCCATCACCAATCTGATGCAGGGGGATTTGAATGCAAGCACATTCTGGGAGCTAGCCATTGGGTTGACCATTACTGGAGTGTGCAGCAGTCGTGTACAGGTCCACCAGCTACGACCCCTGAAAGAATGGGAGGTTAGGATTTCCCAGTCTTCCCCAGCACTGATGTTGGAGGAGTAGCTACTGCTACACCACAGCCAGGGAAGGGGAGATGTTCATAACCCAGGCCAGTCACTTGTACTCAGGGCAGGGATTAAAATTGGTCCCTAGTGCATATCTCCTGCCTGTCGGCCTCCCAAGAGGGGTTAATTTTGTATTTCCAACACAAGCCTATCAGCCTTGTGAGGTCTCCAGACCCTG
Organism: Trachemys scripta elegans; assembly: GCF_013100865.1. Classification (NCBI taxonomy): domain Eukaryota; kingdom Metazoa; phylum Chordata; order Testudines; family Emydidae; genus Trachemys; species Trachemys scripta. The sequence goes on from NC_048301.1 coordinate 119,632,471, forward strand.
CCGAGCAGTGCTCAACAACTCAGCTCTTTGCTTCACAGCCTTGCAAGGTTGTTAGGTTACTTTCCTGCCCTTTGCAATGATCACTGGTACCTGTCCACCAAAAATATTTTTAGTGAGCAAGTACCAACTGCAGGGCTAGAGATAGAGACATTCTATCATATCTAGGCACAGCTGTTCCCTTTGGAGTGCTGGTCGTCCTCTATCTTTGTTCAGGTTGCTTCTTATTTATAACATACATGTCTGGTTCTCTCTCGGTCTGCACCACATACAGTACTTTCTCTCCAGCATTTTCAATAAGCCACTTATCTCCACAAAAGGATTACAATGTCTTTGCCATCCAGTGAAACACTGACAGCTCCTCCTAATGTCTTACAATGCAGAATGCATCCTATCCTCTTAACGCTTGTTTTCACATGAGGGGGGTGAGCGTGGGGAGCTGATTTCAAAAGCTCTTTTGGTAAATGGGAATTGTTCCTTAAGCACTCTGTCTGCTCACATCTGGTCTGCTTGAGCCTAGGTACAACTAGACTTGCCTAGACAGGTAATGTCTTGCCACATTCCCACTGGGTATGTGATGAGACAGCAGAAAGTGGATTGAAGGAATTAGGTTACTTTGGTGTTTGGTTGTCCATATAATACATTCCATCTTTAATGGCACAAGATTTTTCCGTCAACTGTAATTAAAAAACGTACTGAAGGTGATGTATCCTACTCCCTCCAGGGATTCAGGTTTAAAAAATCACCTGGCCACATTACAGATACGTAATCCTAGTGGCCTGAGCTTAGCCCAGATTCGTAAGGTTTGCACAGGCGCTGCTAGAGTCATGGCTCGGTCAATGTCTAACTGGGGCCAAGAGGTAGTTAGGACGAATGGGGAGCAGGAAGTCTGAGTTGAAAGACAGTAAAGGATGAAGCAGGGAGTATTAGTGAGGAGAGGCTGGGAAGCTGAATGGCAGCTGTCACTGGAGGCTAAGCATTGTCCTGCAAGGATGAATAGCTGAAGAAGTGAGCAAGATTTGGTTGCTGCCTCTGCAACGGAGGGTCGTAACCTGGATGATGCTCCTAAGGGTTGATCTTTTAGTAGCAGCGTGAGGCTGTTGGGGTGGGGACTAGTCAACCCATCTAGATTAGACAAAGGGACCTACCTGGAAAGTGCATGCTAGATTCCAGCTAAGGAAAGACATTACAACACAAAAGCATTTCCTATTCAAAGAGCGTTGTTGACCCAGGACTGGGCTGTGCTTTGGGTTTACATAGCCGCTTGTCTCTTTCCCTCCCAGCAAGACTGACAGCGTGACTGAGGTGTATGAAGGAGGATATGTTAAAATGTAATCTTAGAGCTGCCTTTTTCCTTGGAGCACATTTCACACATGCACCATGATAGAAAAGGTGCATGCACGTAGGTCCCTTCTAGTCATGCTGTTGAGATATGTCCTCGGTTATAGTGGTCTGCCTTCATGTTCCTCTCTCCATGAGTTACTGCTTCCCCTCACACGCCGTGTTAAATTATCAAAGAAAACCAATGCTTGCCAAGTATCTGTTCACTATCTGACCTTTACTTTTCTTACAGACTTGTCACCACTGGCTCAGCCTGGCTGACCTTAGCAAAATTATGGGCTTCTGTTTTGAGTCTTTACATTACTTTGAAAACAAGCATTGCATGCAGCAGGGAGAAGGGATTTTGAAATGTTAAACTGCTGGGTCTCTTAAAATAGGGTGACCAGATGTCCTGTTTTTAAAGGGACAGTCCCGTTTTTTGGGACTTTTTCATATAGGCGCCTATTACCCCTCCCCCCCTGTTTCACAGTTGCTGTCTGGTCACCCTACTTAAAAGACATTTACACACTGAACATATCCAGAACCAAATGCTTAAAAATGCCCTTGGAGAGACAAGATGAGTGAGGACCAGCTTCTGCTGGTGGACGAGACAAACTTTCGAGCTTACACACCTTGTAGCGGTGTTGATCCCAGGATACTAGAGACACAACACTGCAGAAACACCCTTGCAGGGCCGGCTTTAGGCCAATTCCACCAATTCCCCCGAATCGGGCCCCGCGCTTAAGAGGGCCCCGCGCCCAGTGGCAGGGCTGCCCAGAGTGGGGGGCAAGTGGCAGAGAATCCCTCCTCTGGCTAGAAGCACCTTTTTAATTTTTACTCACCCAGCGGCGCTCCGGGTCTTTGGCAGCAGGTCCTTCACTCGCTCCGGATCTTTGGGGGCACTTTGGCGGCGGGTCCTTCAGTGCCGCCGAAGACCCGGAGTGAGTGAAGGACCCGCCGCCAAAGACTAGGAGCGCGGCCTGGTGAGTACAAGCCCCACGTGGTTTTTTCACGTGGTTTTTTTTTTTTTTTTAGTCATCCCTGTCGGGGCCCCGTCGAAACTGTTCAAATCGGGCCCCGCACTTCCTAAGGCCGGCCCTGCACCCTTGGCTATGAGTTTTAGATGGGCAAGTGGATTTTTGTGTGTCAACTGTTATGTTTTCTCAGTTGTGTGCATGGACTCCTTCAGTAGATCAGATCAGTTAGGTCTCTCTCCATCTGCTTGTCTTTATTTTTTGTCTTGTTTTAGAGGACTGAGCACAGAAAGGGAGCCAGGAACGCATAGTTCTGCCGTTGACTACCTGTGTGGTCCTGGACTCCCTTTGACTTCACAGGGGCTGATCCAAAGCCCATTGTGGTTTCCTTTACCTGTACGGCTATAGTAACATTTGTCCCACTCATGGAGCGTTTTCAGGTCTAGCTGGAAAAATATTTGGACAAAGGAAAATGACAGTAATTGGCTCTTTGGTTAACACTACTCACAGGGAATTTTCTTTAGCGCTGATATTAAGCACATAAACTGTGTTGATATATGTCATGTCATTTGAGACCTCATATTTTCCAAAATAAAGAAACTGAATGAAAGCTCCCCACTCTCTGAAAAGGACAGAGGCTTAGTTAGAAGTGTTCACAGTGCAGTAGTCTGCTCTGTTGGAAGGGAGTGAAGGTTGAGATGAATTCCAGAGTCTAGAGGAAAAATGCATTGATGAACAATTGACCCAGAATGGTGAAAGGAGCAGAGATGGAGTTTTTCTGTGAAGTCTGATTCATAGTCAGGATTTTATTGTATAAAGAGAGTTTGTTTTTTCCAGCGTTATACAACAAAAGTCATTTCCTTAATGAATGTGTAAGAAAGAGCTACTATCCTTTCAGGATCACCCAGGGAAATCAAATGACTGAGATTAGCATAAGTGCAGGCATATAAGAATGTGATTGCACAGTATTTACAATGAAAAGGGTTCATGGCTACAATTAAGGCTATTACATGAGTGGTTTTAAGTAGGATGCAAGTGCCCATAAGAGGAGAATAGAAAATGTGCAATTTCATAGATGGTCCAAGGAATATCATTGAACATAAAAAATGGGATAACAATAATACTCAACTCTTATATAGATCTTTTCATCCGCAGACGTCAGAGTGCTCTGCAAAGGAAGGCAGGTATCTTCATCCCCATTTTCAAGAAGAGAGGGTGAGGAAAACAGACAGAGAGAGGATAAGTGACTTGCCCAAGGTGTTACGGCAGGTCACTGGCAGAGCTAGAAGTAAACACAGGAGACTGAACTAGGCTCAGGAGCCATATCTGCTGCCTCTCTTACTATGTATCACTTTCATCTCCATTAAATGATGAACCATAATTTTCAATCCCAATTTACCATTCTCATGTTCCCTCAGCTATATTGTGAACAAATAACTAACCCAGCAAAATGAAACAAGAATATTCCCACCTCAAAGTGTGCAGTTCCACCACTTCCTACAATTTCTCCTGGATTCAGAGCGCATTTAGTTATCAAACTAGTAAATACAATGGAGCAATTTATGCCAGCTGAGGATCTGGCCCAATAATATATATTAGGTATATTAAGAATAAAAAATGTCTGGTGAGAAACCATCAAGATCCAAGTGCAAGCAGCTAAACCCCATAAAGATGGGAGCAGAACCCACTTTCGTCTGAATTGTGAGTGTCTTCGTTTAGTTGTTGAGAGCCTACATCAGGGATCAGCCACCTTAGGCACGCGGCTCACCAGGGTAAGCACCCTGGTGGGCCGAGCCAGTTTGTTTACCTGCCGCGTCGTCCGGTTCGGGCGATCAGGGCTCCCATTGGGCGCAGTTCGCCGCCCCAGGCCAATGGGGGCTGCGGGAAGCGGCGCGGGCTGATGGATGTGTTGGCTGCCGCTTCCCGCCGCCCCCACTGGCCAGTGGGAGCAGCGAACCGCGGCCAGTGGGAGCAGCGAACCGCGGCCAGTGGGAGCAGCGATCGGCCGAACCTGCTGATGCGGCAGGTAAACAAACCAGCATGGTCCGCCAGGGTGCTTACCCTGGTAAGCCACGTGCCAAAGGTTGCCGATCCCTGGACTACATACTATGCTGAATAGCTCTTCGTGAATTCCTAAGAGAAAGAGACTTTCAGAACGTGAAAATGACTATAAAAAATAAGCCCAGACGACAGTATTCTTTTAGTCTGCAATAAAAACATGTAATGTTTCTAAGAAAGTGGAGGTTCTTGGTGTCCTTGATGATGTTTGCAGATTTTTTCTTTTAACAAGAATGATTTTTTTTTAAAGGTCTGACATTCTCAGATTGACATCCACATAAATCAAAAGAATAAACAGATCCTTGTTTCCACTCCAATGCTTTGTTCTTTATGGTGAAGATTAGCTGTACAGCTAATGTAGAAGAGCTGAGGATTGATATCTATAAAATCGAGTTTAGAATCAATCAGAAAAAAATCTCAGCGATCTAAGACCGAAATTAATTCTGACATCTTAATTATAAGCTCAGAGGAAAGGTTGGTGCAAGAATTGTGAGCTTTGAAGGTTATTATTATATTGTCATTATTCATTAATGACTGCAAAAGAAACCATCTCTAAACGGTAACGATTTTCACAATGGAAAACCTATGGAACTACATATTACATCTCATTTGTGCCAAAAGTCCTAAAAACAGAGGTAGAAACAATGCTTTGACATATAACAATACATGTTACTTTACAAACATTAACTTCTTTATTTCTAGCAGTCTAGAAAATCTATTGTCTGTTTGTCATTAGCATCATTATTTTTAAAATAAAAAGTACATGGGGCAATTTAGCTGGAGAAAGGATGCAAGTCTAAGAATGGAAAATCCCACTCGATAAGCTGCAAAGCTACTTCTGGATTGTGGATCGAACAGATCCGAATTACTAGGGTAAATCCTATGTCTAAAGAAGGTTCATTGCTCAGCCAAACACTGTGGTGGAACCTACACAGACATCCTACATCTTCATTTCGAATCTTCCCTCCTCCATTCATTTACCTTTGCCGCTTTTAATGGAAACTCCCCTCAATCAGTGAGCTGCCGTAGGTTTCCAGCTGCATTTTTGCCCTGCAAGCTGTAGAGGAAACGCATGATTACATTTTAGGGAAAGTTATTGTAAACCATGATTTACAAAAAAAAAAAAAAAAAAAAAATAGGAAAAGATGCTTTGACTATGTTCTTTGAAGCTACAGCTGACATTTGCAAATAGTCTCTGCATTTGAGAGAACCTCTTAAACCCACTGAAAATTGTGACTTCTGTGTAATTTATAAGCTATCCTATGGCAGGGGGTACTGTTATATCTGAGCACTTCACAAATATGAAGGCTGGCTGTGACAGATGCACAAAGTCAGTCCAGATCTTGAGTCCTTGTCCTGTTCATTAATCACATGATCATTTTTCACCCCAGTCGGATCTATACTGATTTGTACCGTCAAACAAATAATTGGAAGGGTAGTTGGAGATATTTGCCTGAAAAGCGATTGAGGTACAATGGAAAGATTCAGATTTTCGTTTGGTGCAAATGGGCTCTCAGCCATTAGGGCTGCACAGTGAGATCCTTGAAAATATGCAAAACTTTCATTTCCTAATTATTCAGTGGTCTGCAGCAAGTGAACATTAATAATTTAAGCACACTTGCCTCTGTTCTTAACAGAAGCATGGCTTTTTTAAATTGCATAAGAACAGCTAGAATAGATGGAGGTCTCCTGAGGGCAGTGCTTGAAGCTCTGTATTCAAAAACAGGTTTAATTGCGGTTCTAAAACTTTCTTGTAGTGTGGACCATGTCCTAACAGAGCATTGCATTGGTGTCTACCCTCTTGCATGATTATGTCATTTTCCAGTGGATTGGTATGCTAGCATGCCACTCATGTACTCTCTGAAGTAGGGAAGTATTATCCCCATTCTGTAGATGGGAAAATTGATGTAGAGAGGCTAAACATTAATTTGCTAATGCTCACATAGGAAGCATAGCACTGAGCAAGGAGTTGAATCCAGCCTTCCTGAGTCCGAGTCCAAGTCCAGTGTCCTGTCTGGTAGACTGACGTGCCTCCCTGGAGAAAGGTGCCTCATCTACATCACAAATATGAATTACTTGAACACATTTTGACCATATTTTAAGTCACGTGGCTTCTACACGTGCCTGTGTGGACAGAAGAACATAGTTTAAACATGTTAGAGAATGGTGTTTTAGCACTCAGAGAAGTCTAGGCTAAAAATATGGTTCCGACATGCTTATAATATGGTTAAACTGTGTTAGAACAATCTTTAAATGTACTATCTCTTTCACAGGTTGCCATGGTAGAAAATGCACTTTTCTAGAGCGTACAGTGAAATCCAGCATGGTCCAATACATGAGTGGTTAAACTGTGCTTTATGATAAGTACCAGCCTCCTTAGTAGCTATGAAAGTGGCAACTTTGACTTAGCAATGCTGGAGCAACTGTGTTTCTACTGTTCTTTTACAGTTAACTCATGTCACGAATGGGTCCCTTTTAAAAAGGCTCATTGGGTGTAAATCCCTTGTAAAGTTGAGCAAGGGATGAGAAAATGACTCATTTTGTGGCTGCCCTTCAATATCTCAGCACCATTGCTGAGGTTAGGTGATGGAGCAACATGTGATTAGCTTGTTGAGTTTAATCATTTTGGGTGGAACAACCACCCAACTCCTGGGGTTAATTTAGAGCAGCATCATTAATAGTCAAGAGCCTGCACTTTCAGAGAGATTGTAAACCAGGATTTAAATTCTGGAAAGTGAATTGGTGCCCTAATCCTTGTGCTCCCTTTGCTTTCTGTGACTTTTTTTGAGAAGCAAGGCAGAACTAAATCTTCCTACAAAGGTCTTTTTTTCTCTTAAGCAAATTTCTCAACAAGTCTTAAGCTATGATAACATTATCTAGATGTTCCTGCCTTAAGGTGAAGTCAATTCCATCTGTATTCATTATATAGTTTCTTGTACTAAAATGCAAATTAATTTAATCTGACCGTGTAAGCAGCTTATTTCAATATGAGCTGTAATTATTGCTGGGGAAAGATTTCCTTAAAAACTTTTATCAATTATTTGATGTTCATATTACTTTCTGTGATGTGTATATCTGGATTTTACTGTCAATGTTAGCCTGAAATATCCCACCCTATTAGCAGGGGTTCACTCTGCTGAGAAAGGGTTAAGTGCATTCTGCTGACTCACTTGTAACTTCTTTCAGATATAAAGGAGGAGAGACTAGTAAGCTGGAGGGAGAGAGGATCTAGAGTGTGGGCTGAGCAAGAAGGAAGGAGGGACCCTAGAAGCAGCCAAGCCTGCAAGAGAAGACCATGCTGAATGTAATGTTAATTTCTTTCTTAGTAAAGCCAGTCCCCAGGGAAGGGGAAGAGTTTGGACTCTACCCAGTCTTTGGACCATGTTTCAAATCAAGTTAGGAAAGGCATCTACTCAAACTACTATTTATTATTTATATTATGGTAGCACCCAAAGACCGCAATTGAGCTCAGGTTCAGGCTGTACTATGTACTCTACAGACACAGAGGTTCTTGCCCCAAAACACTTTTAGTCTAACTTGCAAAATCCTTCCTATCTTCCCAAATTTCCTGTTTCTCTAGTTTACCATTTTTTTTCCCAGATTCTAAAAGCTCCTCATTTTAGACCTATAGCAGTACTTTAGGTAGTGATGTAAAAACTATTGGAACTACCTTTTCCTCTGATACTGTTCCAAAACTGAGTTTATTTCTTTCCCAGAAAACCTGTTATAGAAGAACTGCTTGTTTTAACTGCACACACATTTCTACAGAATAATTTAAAAGTAATTAGCAAATCCTCTTCCTTCAAAATGTTCCTAATCAATAAAGATGATTTCTTGCATATTCTTTGTATGAAGATATATTTATACAACTTTAAAATAAAATAACATAACTATTTAAATAACAAATCTTAAAAATACAAAGTCTACCCAGTGCTTGACAGGTCTAAATATAGTAAAAATACTATACTGTTAATCACTGTAGAGGGGACAACTTAACACGTGTACAGTATTATAAAGTAGAGTAAGTTAAACAGTACTTGTGGTTGTCAAAAGCAAATTCCCTCTCCTAATAAAATGCAATAATTCACTTTTTTCCCTATTCATTAGTTTCACTTAGTTTACTGGACTTGCTTTGGTTTATTCGTCCTCCCAGGACAAGAAACTGAGCTCTAGAAATAAAGAAAATCAATTGGCAAATTATAATTATAGCTCAAATCTTTTCCTCCATTGTCATTCTCTTCTTCCAGTTCTAATTGTCTAATTGGAGGGGATTGGACACTGAGTTGCTCAGCACTATGCAACTGGTTAAAATCCATCTCTGGTCAGTAGTGATGGAAAATTGTTTCTCTCTGAAGAGACTGACTGTGATAGTCCTGTAAACCTGCAAGAGGGGTAGGCAGTGATTATCAGAGTGGGTGTCTGGCCTTGGAGAACAGACTTTTCTTTTGGTATTCTGTAAGGAAGTTTAATTCTATACATAAATATATCTTTTGTAGCTCTGCTCTGTGATCTTAGTCTGCTCCTCTAAATGCTAATTTATTACGTTTCTCCAGGCACTTCACTGCTCCTTTAACTGCTGTCCCGGTTCGGAGTGGCGGAATGATTGGGAAAACACAATAGCGAGGTGGGAATGGGACAGGCTGGCTCTTTAGGAGAATGGAACAGTGGATTACAGTTATTGGGAGGAAACTGGGACATACCATGAGGCTATTTGATCCACCCCAATCCGTGTGAATAAAACTAGTAAACTTGTCAGGTTTCATGAAGATTGCTCACATCCCATTAATGATGTAAAACCACTTACCACTAAACTGCTTAAAAATGCAAACCCTGCTTCTGGAACATGCTGTAGAGAAATAGGCTGACGCCGGAGAAAGGTTAGAGCAGGGGATTTCAGTAAATGATAATCAGGAACTAAACTAAACTTAAAAAAAAAACAAGAAAACTATTGAACTTAACAGACAAAGAAAAATATGATAAAACTCTTGAGCCACTGAAATTAACATTGTACTAACGAACCCATTCTACATCCAGGCCAAGAGTTACGCCTTGCCTCAGTCTTGTTTTGAGTAATTTAAGTAGTTGCAGGTCTGTTTTTAGAGGCAGTATTTGTCATAGGAACATCAGCACTATTTTTATTTGCTTGCTAGATAAAAGAAGGGCTTCTAAGAGTGTTGAGTGCAACCCCAACCTAACTGTACCATGAAAACAATAATAGTCTTTCTGCTACCTCATAACATCTATTCATAGCTTTTACTCACAAGTTCTCAACTAATAATCACCCAGCTGGTAGAGGTCAGTACAGTAAAAGTCATATCCCAGCCAAAGTGAAGTTCATGCTCTTATTTTTCAATCCATGAGAAAGTAAATACTTCCTCTCTACATATTAATAATTTAATGGGTTATAATAGGGTAAAATTCATCCCTGGTATATGCAGGTGCTACACCATTAACTTAATGGAAGTTTACCTGCTTTTATTCTAGGGCTGGATTTACCTCTTGGTCCCTAAGTATTTTCAAATTAAGACAAAAAAATCAAGAGAATGTCAAGAAATATAAACCGTGTCAGATACAGAATTTGTAAAAAGCTTTGCCAACGTATAAAGTAGTGAGGGGGGGAAAAAAAACAGTTCTCTAGCATTTATTGTGTTTCCTGTATCGGAAAAAACTAACCCTCTGCAACAGAGCTCCATTTTACAGTGGATAAACTCCAAGACCTCAGAAATATAGATCGTTTGTTTTAATGCAGAACACTTACGGTTCTTCAGCATCTGTGCTGCTAATATATGAAATGCTCAGAATTGATGGATGTTCCGCTTCCATTCCTGCACTAACTCTTACTCCAGAAATCAGCATGTTATATTGTAACCTGATATACATAAGGATTTTAAATTCTCCGTTCAAAGTCTGTCAAATATCTGAAAATGCAAAACCACTGGATTTTGTTATGGATCTGAGAGGGTGCTTTTTGAGCTTGCCGTTGTCTGAACAACACAGAAGGTTGAGACAACAGCTGTTAGGGTAAAGATGGGGCCTGTACCATGAGCACACATCCAAACAACGCTCAAACAAGAAGAACATCTGGATCGGCATGCAAACTTTGCAACATGGGCCCATCGCTGCTTTAGAGTCCTGAGAGCTGCAATATATGAACCAGTCGAGCTCTCCTCGCCTGTGTTGTGCACTAGCTTGTCCTGTTTGCTATTGCTGACGCTGCCTGTTTCCAGTTGATGGATACAGTACAAGAAATACATCCTCACAGGGGTTTGACATATGCAGATAGAATAAGAGAACGGCACCTGTATTGATGGGAAAGAGGCTAGGAAGAAGTGACATGATGAAAGCCTTATAGATGTCTGAAAGGTATCAGGGTTGAGAAAGGCAAACACCTGTAAGGATGGCCATACTGGGTCAGACCAATGATCCATCTTGCCCAGTGCTTCAGGGGGAATGAACAGAACAGGGCAATTTATCAAGTGACCCAGCCCCTGTCGTCAAGTCCCAGCTTCTGGCAGTCAGGTTTAGGGACACCCAGAACAAGGTTGCATCCCTGCCCATCTTGGCTAGTAGGTGTTGATGGACCAACCAATCCTCCTGTTCAGGATGGTGCAGGTAAGGAGAGCCATGAATAATGAGAAGAAATTCCTTAAGGGGAAATTAACAAGCTGAGATCAGGAAAGTTTTCATTAAGAGTTCGAACGTAGACTAGTCTTCTGAAGGCAGCCTTGGAAGCTCCTATATCCTGACTGTAAATATTCAGAAGCAGGCTAGAGAAAGTGGTCATGAATATTTATATTTACATCTAGATTTGATTTTGACAAATAGGGAGGAATTGGTTGAGAATTTGAAAGTGGAAGGCAGCTTGGGTGAAAGTGATCATGAAATTATAGCGCTGATGATTCAAAGGAATTGTAGAAGGGAGAACAGCAAAATAAAGACAATGGAGTTCAAGAAGGCAGACTTTAGCAAACTTAGGAAGTTGGTACGTAAGATCCCATGGGAAGCAAGTCTAAGGGGAAAAACAATAGAAGACAGTAGGCAGTTTTTCAAAGAGACATTATTAAAGGCACAAGAGGAAACTATCCCACTGCGTGGGAAAGATAGGAAGTATGGCAAGAGACCACCCTGGCTTACCCAGGAGATCTTCAGTGATCTGAGACTCAAAAAAGAGTCCTACAAAAAGTGGAAACTAGGTCAAATTACAAAAGATGAATATAAACAAATAACACAAGTATGTAGGGACAGAATTTGAGAGGCCAGGGCACAAAACGAGATCAAACTAGCTAGACATAAAGGGTAACAAGAAAACCTTCTACAAATACATGAGAAGCAAGAGGAAGACCAAGGACAGGGTAGGCCCGTTACTCAATGTGGGGGGGGGGGAAACAATAACAGAAAATGTGGAAATGGCAGAGGTGCTTAATGACTTCTTTGTTTCAGTTTTCACCAAGAAGGTTGGTGGTGGTTGGATGTCTGTCATAGTGAATGCCAGTGAAAATGAGGTAGGATCAGAAGAGGCTAAAATAGGGAAAGAACAAGTTAAACATTACTTGGACAAATTAGATGTCTTCAAGTCACCAGGGCCTGATGAAATGTATTCTAGAATACTCAAGGAGCTGACTGAGGAGATATCTGAGCCATTAGCGATTATCTTTGAGAAGTCATGGAAGACAGGAGAGATTCCAGAAGACTGGAAAAGGATAAATATAGTGCTCATCTATAAAAAGGGAAATAAGGACAACCCAGGGAATTACAGACCAGTCAGCTTAACTTCTGTACCTGGAAAGATAATGGAGCAAATAATTAAGCAATCAGTTTGCAAACATCTGGAACAGCGGCCGACAACCTTTCAGAAGTGGTGTGCCGAGTCTTCATTTATTCACTCTAATTGAAGGTTTTGCGTGCTAGTAATACATTTTAATGTTTTTAGAAGGTCTCTTTCTATAAGTCTGTAATATATAACTAAACTATTTTGTATGTAAAATAAATAAGGTTTTTAAAATGTTTAAGGAGCTTCATTTAAAATTAAATTAAAATGCAGAGCCCTCCCAGACCAGTGGCCAGGACCCGGGCAGTGCGAGTGCCACGGAAAATCAGCTCGTGTGCCGCCTTCAGCACTCGTGCCATAGGTTGCCTACCCCGATCCAGAAGATAATAAGGTGATAAGTAACAGTTAGCATGGATTTGTCAAAAACAAATCGTGTCAAACCAACCTGATAGCTTTCTTTGACAGGGTAACAAGCCTTGTGGATAGGGGGGAAGCAGTAGACGTGATATATCTTGATTTTAGTAAAGCTTTTGATACTGTCTCACATGACCTTCTCATAAATAAACTAGGGAAATGCAACCCAGATGGAGCTACTATAAGGTAGCTGCAAAACTGGTTGGAAAACCATTCCCAGAGAGTAGTTATCAGTGGTTCACATCATGCTGGAAGGGCATAACAAGTGGGGTCCTGCAAGGATCAGTTCTGGGTGCGGTTCTGTTCAATATCTTCATCAATTATTTAGATAATGGCATAGAGAGTACACGTATAAAGTTTGCGAATGATACCAAGCTGGGAGGGTTTGCAAGTGCTTTGGAAGATATGATTAAAATTCAAAATGATCTGGACAAACCGAAGAAAGGGTCTGAAATAAATAGGATGAAATTCAATACAGACAAATGCAAAGTACTCCATTTAGGAAGGACCAATCAGTTGCCCACATACAAAATGGGAAGTGACTGCCTAGGAAGGAGTTCTGCAAAAAGGGATTGGGGGATCATAGTGGACCACAAGCTAAATATGAGTCAACAGTGTAATGCTGTAGCAAAAAAAAGCGAACATCCTTCTGGGATGTATTAACAGGAGTGTTGTAAGCAAGAGACACAAAGTCATTCTTCTGCTCTGCTCCACTCTGATCAGGCTTCAACTGGAGTATTGTATCCAGTTCTGGGTGCCACATTTCAGGAAGGATGTTTACAAATTGGAGAGAGTCCAGAGAAGAGCAACAAAAATGATTAAAGGTCTAGAAAACATGATCTCTGAGGGCAGATTGAAAAAATTGGGTTTGTTTAGTCTGGAAAAGAGAAGACTGAGATGGGACATAACAGTTTTCAAGTATGTAAAAGGTTGGTACAAGGAGGATCAAGAAAAATTGTTTTTCTCAACCTCTGAGGATAGGACAAGAAGCAATGGCCTTGAATTGCAGCAAGGGAGGTTTAGGTTGGAAATTAGGAAAATCTTCCTAACTGTTAGTGTGGTTAAGCACTGGAATGAATTGCCTAGGGTGGTTGTGGAATCTCCATCATTGGAGATTTTTAAGAGCAGGTTGGACAAACACCTGTCAGGGATGGTCTAGATAATTTGTCCTGCCATGAGTGCAGGGGAGTAGACTAGATGACCTCTCAATGTCCCTTCCAGTTCTATGATTCTATGATTTAGTATGATCCTCTGCACAGAGAGTGCGGCAGAGCCTGTGAGGGAACAGATGACTTACAAGGTTGTTTTCACCTATAAAACTTAGAGTTCTCTAAAAACACATTTACATTTTGCCATGGGTGAACTAGGGAGGAAAATCACATTATTGGCCCATTCTAGTTATGACACCTCTGCAAAGCACTCAGATACCATGCTGAGGGGGTTAAAGTAAAGCCCTAGATGCAGTAGACAGAAAGAAAAGATCATTCTGTGATAGCTCTGTACATTTACTAAGTAGAGTGTCCTTTTGCATCCCTTTGAAATTGTCAGACCACACCCATATGGAGCCACTTGCTGCACCTTTCTAGTGATTTGTTCTTCAAATAATTAAGAGCGTATGCATGGAATTGTCTGTGCACCTGTGTTTTCACCAAAGACTAAGAAGCTAAGGGGCTTGACAACCGAAACTTATTGCTCAGGAATTGTACAATGTAAGGCGCCTCTGTGCCCAACATGCCTTAGGGTAATTGAGGAGATTTAAGGGTCTGAATCTCTCCATTGTCTTGTACCTTGTGCAGTCATTGATGCCACCGCAACAGGGTATAAGATGCCACCCCGTCAGTATAGCATTCTGAAGGGTTTCTGTGTAACACTGCTATATCATGGGATTCCATATTTGAATCATGAAGTAAGGTTCACCCCTTTGCAGTGAGGTAGCACAAGGCCTGTGCACCTGGTACGTCATGTTTTGAGCACTTAAGTAAGATTTAAGTAGTGCAAGGGTTGTATTATTCTCTGCCTGGGGTTGAATTTTGCCCTCAGTGACTCCTTGTTAGATCAATTCACAAGTAAGAACTTTTTTTTTTTTTTGTTCTAAATGCCAACATCCCAAATTCACTCCAGAATCTGGAAATCAAGCTGCTGAGTTTTCTTTTTTCTGGTTTGTGCATCATCCCCAGAAGCAAACATTCTGCAACTGGAACTTAGCTAACACTTAGATGGATGATGGGTGGGTAGGAACAGATTGCTGCCTCCTCTCTCATCCCTATACAGGCTTTGCAAGGCTACAAAGAGCAAAGAGTAGTAAAACCTTATTTTGGCCAGTGAAGTCAGTAGATATGACCTTGATTGTACAGCGGGAGTAAGTCTGCTGAGAAAGAAGACTGCACTTTTAGTCAGCCCTCATTTTAGCCACAACCTCACTTGAAGCAAGTGGGGTACTGGTCTGGCATTGCTCCTTCCTGTTTCTTATTCTGGATGCCTGAAGGTTGCATTGGTATCTGTCAGAAGCAAATCTAAAGATCAGCAGTTGAGTGAACCCCTTTTTTGTTGGGCTTTTGGGAACTTTTAAGCTGCTTACCTTTATGTCCACCTTGGCTTCAGGAGTTCATTGGCTGACTGGGCCTTTATCTTTGCTTGGTATCTATCAGCTTCCAAAAGTATCTTATCATCTCGTCAAATTTCAGACATTTAATGTGTGGCCCAGAATGAATGGCTGAGGGGTATTTGCTTGGGCTTCTCCTTCATTCATTTTGACAAGTAATCTTAGTTCATCTTCTTTTTAACTGTGGTGGAGTGAGAACTACAGCAATCAGTAACTGCCTTTCTGGCAGGCATATGTCAACCAGTTGCAATTACATTTTAAAAAAATCTTTGATTCTTCAGCGTTACAGGAATCGGCAAACAGGATCAGAAGTGCTTACAAACATATTGACTGAGCTATTCACAACAACAACAGCTGATGAAAAGGATTTTTCCTGTATCTAAGCATGCCCTGTTTGTTTTTAAATATCTGCAAAGATAGCCAAACACCCACTGTCTATTTAAAACCTACACGACCCATCTGCAGAATAGATGCATCAGTTGTCCTGGCTATGTACCATTCAGGGTCACCCATCTCAAAAAAGGTAATTATCTTTTTTCTTTTAATGTATCCAATAATACTTTGCCTCTCTGCAGCTCTTTTAATTTGAGTTTCTTGCAGCACTTTGTAAGTACTAGGTTCAAGCCATTCTATGGTACTTTAGGTAATAAGCATCTCCATTTTGCAGATGGGAAAACAGAGACAAAGGGGATGTGACTTTGCCAAGGACTCACAGCAAGTGAGTGACAGAACCAGAATAGAACCAGGCACGCTGACTCCCAGTCCCGTGCTCTTACTACTGGGGAACAAACCAGTTCTGCAAAGGCTTTGGATACTGACAGCATCCTGTAAATATGTATGAACAATTGTTATTTACAAAGTGCCCAGATGTGTGCTATGCACTTACTTGTTTTGAAATGTGGGAGGGAGAACATGGTCCTGTGAGGCAGAATTGATGCTATTCTTGCTTATATGAGGTGTCTACATGCCATGGTGATGTGTGTAATAAAAACACACAGATTTACTCAGCAGCTTTTCTGACTACGAGGTATGGGTTGATGCTAATATACAGCCTGCTGGATTTGATGCCTTTTCCATTCCCGTGTGATGATTCTAGACACCACAGCTTAGTCAGTCCAAGTTGACACAGATTTTTAGTAATACTTAGGTTTATTTTCTCAACTTTCTTACAGCTTGATTAAAATCCCCTGGTAAAATCTTCTTGTGTGGCAGCACATCTTATAATGTAAGCTAATTTATATTGCACTTAAAAGTTTGCCTTCAAATAACTGTATCCTGGGGTCACACAATGTTCAAACAGACCATCCCAGAAAATTATGGCTGCAGAATAGCAAGTGTCTAGCTTTGAACCATTCTCCTCCACCAGTGATTTGTTTGGGATTCCTTAGGGGCACTCCACTCACTGAATAATTTGTTACCTACATTTGAGACATAAAGCCTCAGAAAGTGAAAAACTTAGACTGCATTTCTTCTGCCATTTCCAAGTCTCTAATGTCCTGGTCTCTAGACCAGAGGTGAGCAAACTACGGCCCGTGGGCCACATCTGGCCCGCAGGACCATCCTCCCGGGCCCTTAAGCTCCCAGCTGGGGAGGTTAGACCCAGGCCCCCTCCTCTGCTGTCCCCAATCCCTGCCAGACATGCTGCTCTAAGCGGGGCTGGGGGGTTGGATAAGGGGCGGAGGGTCCCAGGGGGCAGTCAGGAGACAGGGAGCAGGGGGTGGTTGGATGGGGCGGAGGTTCTGGGGGGGGGGGGCGGTCGGTCAGGGGATGGGGAACAGGGGGGGTTAGATAGGCGTGGGGTCCCAGAGGGCCTGGCATGGGTGTGGATAGGGGTATGGGGACGGGGAACGGGGGGGTTGGATAGGCGTGGGAGTCCCCGGGGGTCTGTCAGGGAGCAGTGGTGTAGATAGGGGTCAGGGGGGCCATCAGGGGACAGGAAGTAGGGGAGGTAGGGGATGGGATCTGTGGGGGAGGTTAGGGGCGGGGGGTCCCAGAAGGGGCTAGTCAGGGGACAAGGATCGGGGGGGGTGGATGGGTTGGAGGTTCTGGGGGAGGCAGTTGGGGGCGGGAAGTGGGAGGGCGCAGGGAGGGGGCACAGCCTTCCCTATCCGGCCCTCCATACAGTTTTGCAACCCCAATGTGGCCCTCTGGCCAAAAAGTTTGCCCACCCCTGCTCTAGACTGTTGTTGTTATCAGTTAGCATCATAGGCCAGGTCTACTCTACAAACTTACATTAGTATAACTACATCACTCACGGGTGTGAAAGATCAGTTATCCTGACCTACATACACACACACACACACCCATGTAGAAAGCGCTGTGTCAATGACAGAGCTTCTCCTGTCAGCATAGCTGCTGCCTCTTTTGTGGAGGTGGATTAACTGCGCTGATGGGAGAGTGTCTCCTCTTGGTGTAGTAGCATCTTCACTGAAGTGCTGCAGTTGCACCGGTGCAGCTCTGCCACTGCACCGTTTTAGGTGTAGACCTGCCCGTAGTGTTTATCCACAATGCCAATTCTTCTTACATTTTAATACTATTGCCATTGGCCCATTGGCCCCTGTAGATCATGCAGGGAATATGTCATAAATCTACATACATCGCCCTACACTAGTGTAACCGCTTTTCATTTTGTGCTTAGTATTTGTTGTTGTTGTTCTAACTGGATTCCGTTCCCCAAAAGTATCCAGAATTAATGCTCACGTTTCACACAATCCATTGAAACAGGCAACTTTAAGGTTTCTCAGCTGTTTTCTTTTCTGGAGGTCCAGTCTTCCTTCTTACCTAAACTGGAAATATATTAGTCTGGCTGTCTTTGACATTAAAGCTACATTTTTTCCCCCTGCATGGCTTGTGCAGAGATAAGGGAGTGGAAATGCAGCAGACTGAAACTTGCAGTTTTTCCTCATAATTTCCTCCATCAGGGGGTGAGATTTGACCCCCCAGTAGAAGAAGCCAGGGGATTTACTCTCTAAACCCACTGTGGATCCCTATAGATCCACTTAGTGGGAAGGGAGACAAATGGCAAGGAGAGGTCACCAGAGTCAGGGATTGTTGATGTGAGGACTCCGTGCTTAAGCAATGTTCTTTGTCTCATTATGACCTCAGGAACGAAGTCACATGGCCAGGGACTTACCTGTTATTGCCACTCTCTTCCCCCATCCCTCTTTTCCTGGTAGAGTGGGGCATAGTGGAGGAACCTATTCCTTTAAATCCTTTTAGAAGACATGTAATTTGAGCCTGATTCTGCCAGGTGCTCCATACCTCAGAAGTCAGTGGGGAGCTGAGGATGCCAACACCTTGCAGGATTGGGCCCTTTAAGGAGAAATGTGAGGCTAAGTAATCTGCATGGACCTATCTGAGGATCCTATACTGTGCCAACTGGAGCTGATGGGAGCTTTGCCATTGACTTTGGGAACAGGATAGACCTTGTCTGTGCACTTATTGACATGTGCTGGTATGCCATGTTATGCCATGCCACATTCATTTTTATCAGAAACCGACCAGGGTTTCTCTTTAGAAGTGTTCTACATTAGGAAAATAATTTTGCACTTGTCCTAATGTAACACCCAAATTCCCTCTTCCTTCTCTCTGAAATAGCCTGTCTCTAATTATTATTGGAAATGATACACTTTTAATGTTTGGATTGCCTTTGAACATCAGTTGTGCAATAAACAAACGTTGTTTCCCCACCTACCAAAGAGCTTCATTGACTTGAAACTGTTCTTCCTTTAGTTAGGATATCAGTACAGGCTTAAGGTCTTATTTTTGTGAGATTTGTATATGCGCTGACTGCTGATAGCTTAAGAAAGATTGCAGCAGCCACTGTGTAATGCACATTGAACTGCATACATTTCTCAGCTTTGATGGAGCTTTAGCTCTCTGAGATTTCAAACATCAGCACTCAGTAAATACATAATGCTTCACACCCCAGTATATTAGGTAAGGTGGTTGTAAAGAACACATTCCTTCTGCTTATCTGTAGGACAGCTCAGATACTTTACATGTTTGCAAGCTGAAATAAGTAAATCAGAAGAGGCGGAGGAATAAAAGGTGAACATACTCACTGTCAGCATGGTATAAATTAGAATTAAATTTGTCAGCCAGTTCTCTGAATAGACTTCAAAGTTTTCATTACAGTAGTATAGCTTTCCTGAATTCAGTTCCTGTAGAATGCATGAAGTATAAGATACGGGAACCCTAAAGAGACAGGTTTGTTGAGAACATTAGTCTTGAATAAAGGCTGTTGGTGCTGAAATGTTGCCATGTCCTTATGGGTACCTATGAATAGAACAAAGTTTTGTTAATTCAACAATCTGAAATCACTGAATTGTTTCTGAATATTCTTTCTTTCTCTGTTAAGGATTTATTCACCAAATGTGTGATGTGGCAAATCTCTTCATAGATTACAGAAACTGACACAGATTAGACTAATATGTTCAGAATTTATCTACTCAAAATCATGCCCTTGTTTTTTTAAATGTTAGACTTTTTGGTTTGTTTGCAGTTTTACTTGGTCCTTATCATAAAAAGAAGAAAGCAAGACAAAAAGATAGAAGTCAAAAGTGAGAAAATTAAAATCTGCATGGATTAAAGTTAGTATGGGAGTTATTTTATCAGATAAACCAGCTCTTATGGTATTTGCTTTTGTTTGTTTGTTTCTTAAAGCCCTGGAGTCACATGAATTCACCAGAATCTCAGCTTTAAGTGTTTTTGGTTTTTTGTTTTTTTATTAGTAAGTTCCAGACTTCATGGTTGTGTAGATCAGCTTGAAAATGTGAACCCTGAAGTTTCAAAACCCAGAAGGCAAATAAAAAACTCCAAATGTATGCATCCGAAGAAGTGGGCTGTAGTCCACGAAAGCTTATGCTCTAATAAATTTGTTAGTCTCTAAGGTGCCACAAGTACTCCTGTTCTTTTTATATCTAATAACTTTTAAGTCAACCCCTGATTTTTTTGGGGGCCTGACTCGTGTGTGTGTGTGTGTGTGTGTGTGTATATATATATATATATATATATATATATATTTTTTTTTTTTTTTTTTAAAACATTTGGGGTTGGCAGTTCTGCAATCTCAGATGGCTTCAATGCCTCCAAACAAAAAAGGAAAGCAGGACATTAAGGAAAAAACCCTCCGGTATAGCTAACAGGTGAAACTGAATGCTCAGAACTGCAAGATAATGCTGCTCATGCAACTTTTAAGACTCCATTCTTTCCCCTCTGCAAGCAGCTCTTCTGAGTGCAACTAACTCTTTTTTGTAGATTCCCTGTTTTTAGTAATAGTTACCATATGAACTGGGTATATGGGCCTGTAGAGATATAGAGGTTTGTAAGCCTCTGGAAACTAACAGAAAGTTATGTATACGTTTGTTATAAGCACATTTCATAGCAATTTCTGAAAGATTAGTCATTGTCTAAATCTGCATCAATATTAACCATGGAAAAGGAGTTCAGAGTTCAAAGCTGTTATTGCTAGTAGTCTATATTGTTGTGCAAACTGATGTGAATATCAGGACATATAGTTCATGAGTGGGGTCAGTGAAACAAAACAACACATTGTTTTATAATACAGTGCATGGACCCTTTGGAATCTATAGCTACCTGTTTTTCCTGTTCCTTTGTATACAAAGGAATGTAAGTGTTTGAGGAATGTAAGGTCACACCCCTTTATGTTTGCAAACAATGGTATTACTACACCCTCATGGTACTGAAAGTTGAATTACAGTGTGTACACTTAAACACAATCATTTTTAAAGATGCTCAAGATTCCTGTATCTCAGAGTTGAATGGGGACTTTCATGTAGTCAGCTTAAATGCAAAGCAATATTTCAAGAAAGGAAACAAATACTCGTAAAATTTTTCAGATAGTGTGAGAGATTTGCAGTGAAAATAGTTTCTAATGAAGGAAAAAAAAAAACAAATAAATTAAGAGGGGTGGGTCACACCAGTTTGAAATTATGTGAATCAACAGACTTTCAAATCCATAGATGATAAAACTTATTTTGAATTAGCCTTGCAAACAGTAGTAGTTAGTATTGTAATTATTAAACAATTACTCTAATGCACCCAAACGTTGACTCTAAGAACTTTCAGTCTTAAGGCCCGGTCCTGCAAATGTTTGTGTATGTGCTTAACTTTAAGCATGTGATTAGTCAAAGTGAAGTTAGCATATCCATAAGTGCCCATAAAACTGAGGCCTGAATGGTACAGAGAGAAGATAAATATTACAGATTTATAAAAGAGAATGACTTCTGGTGAGTGGCATTTTTATATATTTATAAATGCATCTAAACAAGCTGACAGAGCTGCTAAATGGCCAAGCACTAAAGAAATTATGCGATTGGGCAAGGATGCAAGAATATTTAGAGTAGTTAGATGTATTCAAGTTTGCCTGATAAAATTCATCCTCGGGTACTTGGGAAACTAGCAGAAACAATCTTGGAACATTTAGTGATTTTCTTTGAGAACTTCTGAAGGATGGGCGAGGTCCCAGGGGACTGGAGAAGGACAAGCATAATATCTGTCTTTTAAAAAGGGACAACGAGGACCTGGGGAATCATAGACCAGCAAGCCCAACTTAGATACCTGGAAAGATGCTGGAACAAATTATTAAACAATCACTTGGTAAGTACCTAAAGGATAACAGGGTTATAAGTAATAGCCAACATGAACTTGTTAAGAACTAATCATGCCATACTAATCTAATATCCTTCTTTGACAGGGTTGCTGACCTAGTGGATAAGAGTCTAGCAGCACCTTAAAGACTAATAGATTTATTTGGGCATAAACTTTCGTGGGTAAAAATTCCCACTTCAGATGCATGGAGTGAAAATTACAGATACAGGCATATATACTGACACATGAGGAGAAGGGAGTTACCTTACAAGTGGAGAACCAGTGTTGACAGGGCCAATTCAATCAGGGTGGATGTGGTCCACCACCGATAATTTGATGAGGAGGTGTCAATACCAAGAGAGGGAAAATTGCTTTTGTAGTGAACCAGCCTCTCCCAATCCCTTTTCAAGCCCAAATTAATGGTGTTAAATTTGCAAATTAATTGTAGCTCTGCAGTTTCTCTTTGAAGTCTGTTGTTGAAGTTTTTTGGTTGAAGTATAGCTACTTTTAAATCAGTTATAGAACGTCCAGGGAGATTGAAGTGTTCTGCTGGACTCCTCATTGTTTTTGTGGATACAGACTAACATGGCTAGCCCTCTGATAGCGATGGGGAGAAGCAGAAAATGTGATATACCTTGATTTTAGTAAAGCTTTTCACACACACTCATGACATTCTCATTAGGAAGCTTGGGAGATGTGGTCTAGATTAAATTATTAGAAAGTGAGTGCACACTTGTTTGAATATGTTTTTTCAAAGAGTAGTTAATGGTTTACTGTCAAATTGGATGTGTGTGTGTATTGGGGTTCTCCAGGGGCCTGTCCTGGATCTAGTACGAGTCAACATGTTCAATAATGACTTGGATAATGGAGTGGAGAGTGTGCTTATAAAATTTGTGGGTGACACCAAACTGGGAGAGGATGCAAGAACTTTGGAGGACAGGATTAGAATTCAAAACAACTTTGACTAATGAGACAATTGGTCTGAAATCACCAAGATGAAATTCAATAAAGATAAGTGCATTTGATTTTAATTCCTACATATAGTAATTTGCACCATTACAAAATGGGGAATAACTGGCTAAGTCAGGAATGGCCAACCTGTGGCTCTGGAGCCACATGCGGCTCTTCAGAAGTTAATATGCGGCTCCTTGTATCGGCCCCGACTCCGGGGCTGGAGCTACAGGCGCCAACTTTCCAGTATGCCAGGGGGTGCTCACTGCTCAACCCCTGGCTCTGCCACGGGCCCTGCCCCCCCTCCACCCCTTCCCGCCCCCTACCCTGAGCCTGCCGTGCCCTCACTCCTTCCCTCTCCCTCCCAGAGCCTCCTGCACACCATGAAACAGCTGATCGGGAGGGAGAGGGGGAGGCGCTGATTGGTGGGGCTGCCGGTGGGTGGGAGGTGCTGGGAGCTGGGGGGGGAAGTTGATGGGGGGCTGCTGATGTATTACTGTGGCTCTTTGGCAATGTACATTGGTAAATTCTGGCTCCTTCTCAGGCTCAGGTTGGCCACCCCTGGGCTAGGTGGTAGTACTGCTGAAAAGGCTCTGGGGGTAACAAATTGAGTATGAACCAACAATGTGATGCAGTTGTGAAAAGGGCTAATATCATTCAGGAGTGTAGTATGTAATACACAGCTGCTAATTATCCTGTTTTACTTGGCACTGGTGAAGCTACAGCTGGAGTACTGTATCAGATTGTGGGCACCAGACTTTAGGAAAGATGGCTAAATTGGAGAGGATCCAGAGAAAAGCAACAAAAATTATAAAAGGTTTAGAAAATCTGACCTATGAGGAAAGTGGTGTTTTTTTTTGTTTTTTTTTAAGGGCATGTTTAGTCTTAACTTAAGATAGACCCGATAAGTCTTTTCTTATCAAATATGTTACAGAGAAGACTGTGATAATTGTTCTCTACATGGACTGGAGATAGAACACAACTAATGGGCTTAATTTGCAGCAGGGGAGATTTAGGTTAGATATTAGGAAAAACTTTCTAACTATAAGGGCTAGATAAATTCTGGAATAGGCTTCCATGGGAGGTGGTGAAATCCCCATCATTGGAGGCTTTTTAGAACACCTGTCAGAGCTGATCTACATGGTCCTGCCTCCGTGCAGGTGGCTGAATAAGGTTACCTCTTGAGGTCCCTTCCGGCTCTACATTTCTAACATTGGTGTGTTAGCCAGGGGCATGACAGATGTACCTAATTTGTACATAAATTCATATACACTTCCTAATAAAATAAATGTAAAACCCCATTATATATGGCTATAGTTCTATTTTCATAGCTGGATTAAGAGAGCGTCTGTGACTTTGGCAGCAGCAGCAGCAACCTGTATTTCAGACACTGATTTGTCCTCATCTTAGGGTGAGAAAGGAGAGAGTAGCCACAGGTGGCGTTTGAGGACATTGGGGGACTGTGGGACAGACAGATCCGGGGGTGGTGGGCAGAAAGACAGGTGTGACAGACAGATGAGGGGGGGCACCAAATGGAGGGCCATGGATGGACCCAGCAAGAGGGACAGACAGATGGGGGGGTGGATAGACAGACAGCAGGGGGCAGCCAGATGGATGGGTGCTGGGGGGGGGGCATGCAGATGGATAGTAGGAGGGACCCATAGGGGGCTGGGTATGTGTGGGGGTGCCAGAGTCAGGGCTGGGGTCGTGGGGCGGGGGGTGAAGGAGTCAAGCAGAGGGCTGGGTATGTATGAGAGGGGTACAGGGCTCAGGGCATGGATGGGCCTGGGGTGTGTAGGGGCTCAGGGCAGAGGGCTGCGTGTGTGTGTGTGGGGGGGGTCAGGGCAGAGGGCTGCATGTGTGTGTGGGGGGGATCAGGGCTCAGGGCAGAGGGCTGGTGGGGGTCAGGGCAGGGGGCTGTATGCCCCTATTCCACCCCCCCCCCCCTTTCCAAGAAGCCCTGCCCCTGCTTCTTCTCTGCAAACCCCAGGACTCCCATGCCCTGCTCCCTGACTGCCCCCTCCAGAGACCCCCCACCCCTAACCACCCCGCCCGGGATCCCACCCCCTATCCAACCCCTCCCTGTCCCGATTGCCCCCACCCCTTATCCAACCCCCCCGACTCCCTTACCATAAGGCTCCTAGCAGCATGTTCTGCTCCGCGCAGAGCCAGACACGCCCGCCCCGCAGGAGCAGGCAGCCCCGCCCCTCAGAGCACTGCGCATGCGGTGGCATGGCTCCAGGGACAGGGGGAGCGTGTCTGCCTCCCCGCGGAGCCAAACACTGCCCCGCGGGAGCGCACAGCCCCGGCCCCCAAAGCGCTGGTGGCAGGGCTCCAGGGGAGGGCAGAGAAGAGTAGATCGGGCCAGGCTGGGCAGGATTTTTAATGGCACGCTACTCCGGCAGGCTGACCCCTGGTATAGAGTCAGGGAGGGGGTGGAGTTGGGGTAGGCATTTTGGGGAAGGGATTGGAATGGGGGCAGGGCAGGGGTGGAGTTGGGGCAGAACTGGGGGCAAAGGGGGGCTGAGCACCCACTGGTGCCAGCAGAAGTCGGTGCCTATGGAGGGACCGACAGAGGGGATGGGGCAGAGGGACAGACGTAGCAGGAGGATCAGGTGAAGGGAAGAGAGGTGAGCAGATGGGTAGAGAAACAGCAGGACAGACAGATGGGTGGGGGGCTAACAGGACAGGTGGGGGGGCGGGTGGTTGGACAGACAGACAGATGGGGGGCGGAGAGGGGAGGCTGACCACACCGCAGGAGGGAGAGGTGGGGGGGCAGACAGACAGCAGGACTGGGCAGAGGGGAGGGAGGCAGACGGAGGGACCCTGGACAGCAGGACAGACACACACGGGGCGGCCGGACCGACAGTCGGTGCCACGCCCATTTCCAGCTCAAGCTAGTGAAAGTTCTGCCCCTGACGTCACTCGGACTGGGCTCCGCCCGGCTGTGCCAGGCCGGCCGTGAGGGCGTGGCCGGCTGAGGGGGCGTGGCCGCCCGTGTCGGGGCTCTCGGCGTTGGGGGCGGGGCCCATGCGGGAGTGGGCGTGGCCGGCCGCCGCCGAGCTGAGTGAGGGCAGCAGTCGGGAGGCTGCCGCGGCCGCGTTCGGAGGCGCGCGGGCTGGGCGGCGAGCGGCCCTGTGAGGCGCGCGGAGCCGGGGGCACCGCGCGGGCGGGCGGCCGGGCCCGGCCCCCCATGGTGCGGCATGTCGAAGACGCTGCGGAAGAAGCGGCACTGGCTGAGCAAGGTGCAGGAGTGCGCCGTGTCCTGGGGGCCGCCGCAGCCCGGCGGGGCGCCCGACCCCGACCTGCTGCGGGGCGGCGCCGAGCTCGGCGAGTTCCCCTACCTGGGGGGCCGCCTGCTGCTGGGCGAGCTCGGCGGGCCCGGCCCGGTGCTGCTCTCCGGCAAGCCCCCTAGCCCCGGGGACGTGCTGCTGGAGGTGAACGGCACCCCCGTGAGCGGCCTCACCCACCGCGACACCCTGGCCGTCATCCGCCACTTCAGGGAGCCCGTGCGCCTCAAGACCGTGCGCCCAGGTGAGTCCGCCACCCCCCTTGGACCGGGCCTGGCCCCCCGTGCCCGCCCGGCCCCACTTCCCCGCCCCGGGCCCCGCCCTATCTCCCTTGGGGGCGAGGCCGCCTCACTCACCCCCTGGCGGGCCGGGACCGGCCCCGCTCCGCTGCCATTGGCACCGGGGCGGGACTGGCCCCACCCCCCGGAACCTGCCTGGTCCCGCCATGCCCCTTCGCCCCCCCCGGACTGCTGCTCCTCACCCCCTGGGGTGCACCTGGTCTTGCTCCATTGCCCCCCTACCGCCCTTCCCGGGTAGGGTGACCAGACAGCAAGTGTGAAAAATCAGGACAGGGGGTGGGGGGTAATAGGAACCTATATAAGAGAGAGATCCAGAAATCGGGACTGTCCCTATAAAATCGGGACATCTGGTCACCCTATTCCCGGGCGGGTTGGGTACACACAGCTCTGCCTTCCTAGCCCCTAAATCCCCTTCCTCGGGGCCAGGTTCGGCCCTGCCTCTCCCCTGCCCTGCTGCACCCAGGTGTTTCTTGCTTAGCCACTTGTGGGGCTGGTGCATGATGCCGTGTTCCTTGTACCTGAACTAGTTAACTGGTTATGTAAGGGTTCTGGGGCTGTCACCCACAGGCCCAGTGGATCCTACACCTAGCCTGGGGGCTGGGGAAGTGCCTGCTTTTCTATCAATTGGTTTAATCATTGTCCACTCTGCACTAGTCTCACTGGAAAAACAGTCTCCCCTCCCATGTGGTGGGATCCTTTTCTAAGAGCCAGGCAGTCCTGGAATAAGTTCTTTTGGTGTAAAAATCCTTTCTAGCATGCTATTCTCTTCACCTAGTTTATTCAGGGCTTTTTTTTTTTTTTTTTTTTTTTTTGACTGGCTACAACAGATGGTTTGGCATAGCTGCCCTTAGTATTCATTATAACCAGTACCAATTTTGTAGTTGAAAATATTTGACTTGCTTCATCATTGCTCTTCATTTTGTTATCAGTAGATTGGGTTTATTTTGTGCAGGAATACTTAGGTCATTGCATCTCCAAGAGGGAATAATTTATCTTTATATCCATTGTAATCTGATGTATGTTGTGTTGTTTTGTTACTTGGACTTTTAAAGCATTTCTCTCTCAAAAATTCCATGAACTCTGTTCCTGGATTTTTTCCATTTTCCATTCTATGTGAAGCTTGCAGAGGAGAAGAGTTCTTGCATCTGTCCATTTCTATCTTGGGAGAATTCCCTGAGATAAATCACTGTTGTTGTAACTGAAGTTTGTGGTTGAGCAAACATGTTCTCGCACAGTCTGTCTATCCATGGTGTGGGCCTTGCAACTTTCTCAGAACAGTGGAACAGATTCATGTTAAACTAAGTGTCTAGCTTTCTGTTTGATTTTTAGTTCTACAGAAGTCATTCTAGTGTAATGTTGGAATGACTAACTTGTATTTGATCTTCTGTTCCAGCTTTCCTGTTTTATCCACAGTACAGTGCTCCCACTCCAAAGCACACTTTGGGAACCAAATTGTTTGTGAGTGGAGTTTATAGGAAACTTGTGTTTTGAGAGCTAATGATACTCTGAGGCCTTGGCTACACTTACCAGCTAGTTCGACGGCTGGAAATCGAAGTTCTGGGTTTGACTTATCGCGTCTAGTCTGGACGCGATAAGTCGAACCCGGAAGTGCTTGCCGTCGACTGCGGTACTCCAGCTCGGCGAGAGGAGTACCGCGGAGTCGACGGGGGAGCCTGCCTGCCGCGTGTGGACCAAGGTAAGTTCGAACTAAGGTACTTCGACTTCAGCTACGTTATTCACGTAGCTGAAGTTGCGTACCTTAGTTCGAATTGGGGCGGGTAGTGTAGACCAAGCCTTAGAGAGAGGGTGCGGGAGATGGTGTCAGTAAAGGCTATCACTCAGACCAGTTTCTATGCTCAAACTCTGTTTGCAATTTTTTTTTAACATCATCTCAATAAAATTTTAAAGTCTATTGGTTTGCTAGGCCTTTATAGAGAATCGGCACTTGTATGTGCAAGAGTCAGGTGGGTTTATGATAGTAGGGGTAGAATAGAGTTAGAGATGTTTGTTACAAAGGATTCTTCCTTTTAAAATGGAGGGAGAAAGGATGGACAGGATGAAGTTACACATGGAATTGCAACACTTATTGTAGTCTTCCCCTCATCTGAAACAAAGTGAGACTTATCCTTCACAAACTAGTCCTGCCATACCTGCTTAAAAACTGCCCTGTGGTCACCTACCAATGAAACTCAATCCTCATGCAAGACTTCAGCCTTGTAGTAAAAAGTGGCCTTCCAACAGGGATCTTTTATCGTTTCAGCATTGTCATTTCGTTCTTTTATTCTGGGTAAGTTATTTCCACTTCTGTCTGTCCATAGATCATTCAGTATTTTGCTGTGTTTTGAATAAAGCCAGGTCAACTATTGTAGTTCATTTGAAAGTTTGTATGACACACTGAATACTTTTCACCCCCAAAGTGTGAAGTTTGTGTGTGTATTTTATGTAACATTACCTCTCAATTTCAAAAACTGTTTGCTGCAGCTATGAGGGGCCTCTGACAAGAATGCCCTTCCTTTCCAAATGAGTAAGTGGGTATTTTTAAATACGTTGATGTTCTGTGTTTGGCCCTGGTCACATTTCTTAGTGGATTAACATCTGTATAAGAGTAAAATGCAATAATGGAAAAAAAAAAAAAACCTTAATCTCTCCATCTCACTTTTGAAAAGCTAAACAGAATCTCAAAAAGATCTGAAATTAAGAACATGTATTGGCTATTTGTAAAATATTGAAACTGGCTAGGAGTATAATAGCAAATGTCCTTAGGGAAAGTAGGAGATTCTGATTAATTTTGAACCTCTTAGATAAATATGAATGCAGAATTTAAGAAGGGATGTGCCACTTGTATTTTAGTTTTCCTTTTATTTGAGATTTACATGAGAAATGAGATTTTGGGTTGTTTTTTTTTTTTTTTGGCAGTTTTTCATTAAACTACAGTCAGGTGTACTAAGCACTCTGCCTTTTGTCTGTACTGAACAGCAGCTCTAAAGCACTACACAGCAAATTATAATAGCAGAGCTTAACCTTGGGATAAGATTTTGAGGTAGTGATTGTTCTCCTGGCTATAATTATATATGAATATATAGGTACATAGTGTATGTCTGTACCAATCTGGGTGAAATTGACAGAATTACTTGCAGTGAAGCAGAATTTAAAGAGACACTTGGATAAGTGATTGGATTATTTTCTGACACCTTTTAGTGTCCCTTACCCTACCAAACCTTTCTGTTTCGGGTATAGTATGACATCCGAAGATGGGGACTGTGACTTCAGTTTGTTACTCTCATACTCTATTTAAGTCCCAGTGTGTCAAAGCCAGGAAATTGAATCTCTGCAAGCTATCTCCATAGTAATGTGTACTGCTTATTTAGAAAAGGGTTAAATCTCAGTTGTTGAATGGTGTCTTAGCTTTGTCTATGGTCAGAACCAGTGCAAATGACATTATTTATCCTGAGAACATTCTTGAAATTCCCCATTCCTATTTCATGGTAATGTTTTCACTTTCCAAAGAGAATGCAGCTTCCAATCATAGAATAGCTTTAATTTGAATATATTGTAATTAACCAGGAATATCAGATTATTGCAATAAAATCCTCTTTACCAGCATGGATCTCAAATGTCAAGTAAATGTTAAATAGTATTACCTGCAATCACAGACTAATGATTTACAATTGTAAATCTGAAACTAATTATAGCTTCTCAAGTTCTGCACAGCACAAGTATGAACTTTACAAAGTTTAAACAAATTTTAATTATGAATGTTTTCTTAAAACTTCTTATTTTGTGATTCCTACAGTGTGTGACATGTCAATATTGTCATGATTGACTTACACAATATCTCATCTGTGTCTTAATTACATTTAGGACACACTTCTATTGTTTTGTCTATTACCCAGACTCCTGGTGTAAAAGTTGACCTTGAGCAAAGCATGCTTTCATGATTTCAGTTTCTTCTATTTCCACTTCACAGAGGAGGAGATCATTAGAATCTCAGCACTCAGGGTCCAAATATGCTCCCAGAACTTCCACAACTTCCACTTACTTGAATTTCTTGAGTAAATTTGGGAGCAGAATTGGACTTCTGCATGTTTTTTTTTTTTTTATTATTTTATTATTTGGTCAATTGCTTACAGTGAAGTTGAATAGTTAATTTCAAAAGAAAGGCGAAGTCTGTTGGCCATGACAGTGATCTTTCTAAATGTTTATTTATTTAATTCCAATATTTACTCAGTTTGACAGTTTCTCTCTTACCACCAGCATGAGAAGCGTCGTCCTAGTTGTAAAACAGCACACCCCATAAAATCATATGTGCAGTGCTTTATAATTTGTATTGTATTAGGGCTGTGACTTGACAGTGGCAAACACTTCTAGCAAGGAAAGGTAACCACTACAGTACAAATTGCTAGAGCACTAAAAGAAGAACTAGGTGTTCTAATTAATACTATTGTTTTTACAATTCACTTTTGGAGCCTATTGAGCTAGGTCTTTAGCTTTTATTTTTTTTCATACTAAGACAAATTGTAAAGTTAAGCTAAGTAGGGTATTAGAGAGACATTTTTTTTTTGGCAACTCAGTGTTTATTAGATTTAATAATACATTTAAACACAACATTTTAAAACATCCCTCTCCCCCTGTAATACTGGCACAGTTCCAGTCAGTGTAACCATTTCAGCTAGTGTTTCCCATGACAAAATTTGCTTCCTTTCCACTCCCTGGTCCAAAATAGTCCAAATTTGCTGACCCTCAGAATACTTCAAATTGCATTTATTTGTGTAGGCATTTGGAGATACCCGAGTAATGTGGGGGGTTTGGTGATCTGTTGCATTCTTGGAGTGTCATCGGTCTTGAATGCATTAGAGGTTTTGAGTTGGGGATCGGTGGGGTTTTTTTGGGTAGTGGCGGGGTTGGCCTCTGATCTGCTGTTGCTGTTTGTTTTTTTACATGGATTGTGATTTTGATTATGTATGGGTGCCTAGTCCTTTGGATATGTATTTTGTTTGTATTCAAATCAAGTGAACATACAGACACAGATCAATTTAAATTGATACAGCACAGCAAAATGACGGGATTATTTCCTTCTCTTCCAGTCATATCCAGGTAAAAATAAAAACTGGACCCTCACAATTCAACCTACACATCTTTAGTGAGAATTTCTAAGTAGGCCTTAGTGTGCCTGGAAGCTCACCAAACTGAGGCATTGGCACGAGTGCAGGGGAATTCCAAAATTGAGGGCCCTGTACTAAGTATGTCCTGCCTTCATCCTCTTGACACTGAGGTATTTGTTAGTATTTCTGAATCTTTTTATGTCTGCACAACCTCAATTGAGACTAGCTACCTCCATCTTTTAAGCAATTTGGCATTTCATTAAAGTCTGATGCTGGTGTTTCAGTAGCTTTCAGCAGTGGATCAACAGGCTAGACTTGCTTTGTACCACGTGGTGACACACAGCTCTTCATTAAGGAAAGCAATATCTTTATTTGACAGCAATGAAATCTGCATTGGATGTTTCTAGCAGGCTTGGTAATGAATCTAAAATGAAAATTTCAGGATCTAGTTTAGCTTTCTTGAAAGATATGAATGTTAATCAGACTGCACTTGTTAATTGCACATTGCAAGGCATGGACTTTTTCACTGGTGGAGAAATTTGTGTCCTCCACTCTCTGCCCTCTTTTAGTTACTAACATGAGCACATGTAGGGTGACCAGACAGTAAGTGTGAAAAATCGGGACAGGGAGTGGGGGGGGGGTAATAGGCACCTATATAAGACAAAGCCCCAAATATCAAGACTGTCCCTATAAAACCGGGACAGCTGGTCACCCTAAGAACATGCCTAGTTTTATTTGCTATGGGTTCAAGTTTAGGGCCTGCTACTTAGTTGTATAACACCTGTCCTTGGTAAGGTGGGAACAATAGTGGCACAGAGAAATGTGTAAGGCTTCCTCTTGCCACACAGTATAAATACTAAAACAGTCCTTGTCAAACATAGCGGACTTGAGGTGAACGCTATATTTAAAATACATTGTTATTAAAATGGTGGCTTCCGGCTAGTCCCCAGCATACAAGTGTCCACGTTGTAACTGACAATGAGGCTAAGGACCAGTATGGGCCATGGAGACCAAACTATTCCATCATCAACTAAAAATGCATCCACACTTCCACATTAGATATGAGGCACATTGGTAAGAGAGCATATGGCTCAAGCTTGCACTGCTTCTGACTGTACTGTTGCTATTAAGGGAATAAATGAAAAGTTTCAGCCTCCACTGCAGTAAAGTCAACATCTCTTAGCGCTGAGTTGACTTAAAAATGAGCCTTCTGGACACAGTAAGTCTCCATTTTTAGTTTCCAAAATATTCAGGCAGGTTATGAAGCCCTGCTGCCAAAGCACTGCCCAGATATTGTAAATGCCTATATTGGCTAAGTGAAGCATAGGTTAATTAGTTTAGTAGCCAATAGTGTATCAAGAGTGGGTTGAGACTACCATATAAAGTTCTAAAGTAAGACAAATTGCTGATTATATGCAAAATCTTCAACTCGGAGTCTGAATAGCAGGATTATCTTTCTTCGGTCCCTTCGAGATGACCGAGCATCAATGAAGCTACTCTATGGCCGCTATTGCAATTTCAGGACCATAATATGCCCATTTGGGAAGAAATTAGTGATGTATACAATTGCTATTCTTTTCAGTCTCCCTCACTCCCTGGGGCACAGTAAGCACTCCCATAGAGTACAGTTCTGCAGTGTAGAGGGAGTGTGACTTGATCTGTACTCCTTTTGCAGTGAATTTACATTTGTTCTGCTGCATTGGAAGCCAGGGCAGGGCAGTATTTGCCCCTTTTGAAATGAGCCAGGTAGAGAAATGTGTTTTTTCTAGTAAATAAGTGGGGTACTAAAAGGTACCTGTAGCTCTCTGAAGTGAGTTATTTGATGAATGGTATTCACCATGCACTTCTGAACTCAAAAATTCTG
Organism: Trachemys scripta elegans; assembly: GCF_013100865.1. NCBI lineage: Eukaryota > Metazoa > Chordata > Testudines > Emydidae > Trachemys > Trachemys scripta. The sequence goes on from NC_048301.1 coordinate 119,665,722, forward strand.
TGAAATATTTGATATATACAATAGTAAATATGCAGCAGACTACACCAATAATTTGAGGACACAAGTCCATTTATCTTAGAAGTATGTGTACTCATACTAGATTTACTTTGTCTTCCAATTTCATCAAAGATTTCTTAATAGGATATGGTATAAGCATCATGACATGCTCCTCTCCTTAGTTAAACATTTTTTTTTTTAAATTAGCCATTAGTAGATTGTTTAAATGCTTTGGATATGTGTGAGTGGAGGTTGTGGTCATCTTAATTGTTCTAGTTCTGTTGGTGATATTTTTCTGTTTAAGTAAATCAGACAGTACTGTATTTTGATTTACAGACAGTTTTTTTTCTACACGAGATCTCCAAATAGTTTCCCTGATAAATCTCTTTTGGTGGGATGGTGTAAATTATTTTTGCAAACAATTGCCCTGTTTTATCTAAAACTCTCAAATTTGTCATTGTATTCATCACCTGATATGCAGATAAAGTGTAAAACTTGCAGAATCCACGCCTTCAGTCTAATGACCTTAGTTCAAACCCTAACAAAAGATGATCCATAAATAAGAGGAAGACTGATTCACTTGTTTAGCTTTAGGAGATTTCAGTGTCTGGACTTTGGTCCAATAGTTGCCCATTATCTGGTTCCTGACATGGGTTAGGTCCCAGTCCTGCAAATGTGCTTAACTTCACTACCATGAGTAGTTCCATCAAAGTCAAGGGACTGTTCTCATATGCAAACTTTATTACTGCAGATACATGCAGTACTGGGGCTTTAGTTTTTAACAGTTAGTTTTGGAGACCATAAGTCTTTTTTTACACTTTCAATCCCAGTTAAAATTCAATGCTAGTGAGAAATTGTTGAAAGATTTTGCAGCATCCTTCATTTAGTACAGATGGAAGAAAAGGGGCCGTCCTTGACCAGATTTGAGCCCAGTCTTTTTTGCTGCCAGTTCTGCAGTTTCATCTTGTCCATTTATTTCACAGCTACAACTATGATGCCAATGAAGTTAATTGCAATCCAGTACTACTTTGATATGTATTGTTGAAAGTGCCTGACTGACAGTCAGAGCCTCTAGTTGTTACTTAGTAGTCCAAATGTTAATACCGATACAGGGTACCAGAACTGTGTCTTGAAGCTGCCTTTTTCCTGTAATTGCAGGGTGATGACAAAGCTAATAAACTGTACAAGGATGTCCTATCAGGAATTAGAAGGTGATGATCATGAGTCTATCTGAAGCCTTTTTTCTCTCCAGTTGCTTGGTTGAGGATCAATTGGTCAGACCTTTTGTGATAGTGGCTGACTTTCAGATATCTAAACTTTAAAATGTCGAATTTATAACTAAACGGCTTACAAATAGCAGCTCCCAAAATAAATTTGTCCAATAGTGTTACAACAATTGGGACAATGCTAATCTGCACTTCTGCAGTGTTTATTTTCAGTTAGTACTACTTAAAGAAAAAGTGTGAAGAGTGCTATTAAGGATTAAAGATTACTGATCCTGTTGTTTAAAACACCTTCCTGCATATTTTTTAAAATGACGAGCTAGCACTCTATTTAGTGAGGATTGAGGAAACCCTCTGCAATCTTTGTCTCCAATGGAAATAAGGAATTCTATTCTTAATGTTGCCCTTGTTACAGATAAGTTAGTTCTAAAAATTTTACAGTCAGCTTATTCTTCAGTACAAGTAATTATCTGCTTCTCTGGCTCATTTCTACTGCTTTGACATACTTAGCACCCCACTTAAATTTTGTGTGTGTGTGTGTGTGTGTTTGGTTTTTTTTAATCTTATGCAATTACTTTTTCTTTCAGCAGCTTACCTAAAAAACAACTTCAGAAATGCCTTTCTCTCTGTAGAAATCTCTGTCCACTTACCAGGGTTCAGACATACTGAAGTAACACGGATGGACCTGTTAGAATGGTACATTAGATTTACTTTACAACCTCTTGTGTGGTTGGTTGGAGGGCTACTTTTGTTATGCTATTTAATTGGCTCAAAAAGAAAGAAATAGTGAACTAATCTGTTTTTGTGTGAGTGAGGTCTGTTGGCTAGGGCTGGGCTACAAGGCGTTGAAACTCTTAGCTTCTATTTGTGTTTCTGCCACTCCTTTCTTGTTTGAATTCTTGTTTGAACTTTGACAACACTTAACCCCTATCTAACCATTACTGCTCTCATATAGTAATCTTTACTTCATGTGGCCATCTTTTTATTTGTTAAAAGTACTTTGAATTCTCTGGTAGTGTAAAAACAATCATTACTGTTACAGTACAATGCATTATTATACAGACTGCATTGTGTCTACTTTTAAGATCTCCATTGCACGCAGCATCACACTTGTTTTTGAATGTGCATTTATCAAATCTGCGGTTGGTATCAGGAGAAGACTTTCAAAGTCAAAAATAAGAATGAGGAACCTGATTCTGATTGATTTTCAAAGGGAGTTAGAGTTACTGCCCTTTATGCCTTTGAAAATCTCATCTGGGACTCTTCAATTGAAGTCTGGGATTATCATCTAGGGAAAATTTGCATACCCTATTTAGATTGGAGTAACCTGATGTTAAAATGTGTCCAATGCTAAGCAAATTTAAGTTCTTCTGCTTGTGTAGAAGTGGCTGATTTTCAGGTTTATGCTTGGGGGTTAGTTATATTCAACATTTTAGTATTTGTACTTCATGATTTTTAACTCCGCTTTTGAGTACTCTGCTCATTAAAATGGTGCAATACCATTAATAATATTAATACACAGACCACCAAACTCAGTGTTTTTTATTTTTAAACATAAATGGATCTCTTCATTATTACTGTCATCTCCCATTTATGATGATATTTGTTGCTGTAGAAAGCCATGTGATACACAAACTGGTTTAATATGAATAAGATGGAAGGAGAAACAAATCTCTCTAAAAATAACTAACATTCTTAAAATAAGGATTATGAGACAAACACCTGAGAGTGATAACAGATCTCTCTCAATCTTTTTCATCATATTTTTATGACTGATTGTGAAGGGCCCTCTTCTAAAGAGTATGATTGGCATTGGTAAAGGTTAGCAAGTTTACTATCCCATCTCTATAGCATATCTTTAATTGAGTGTCAGTTGTGTTTCCAATTAACAAGTGCAGTCTCTAAAACTACTATAGGAGGAATTGTTTTACATAAAGGTTCCCACTTTTTGGAACGCTTAGTAACTTCTCCTTTTCCCCCATTAAGAACATAAGAATGGCTGTACTGGGTCAGACCAAAGGTCCATCTAGCCCAGTATCCTGTCTACTGACAGTGGCCAAAGCCAGGTGCCCCAGAGGGAGTGAACCTAATAGGTAATGATCAAATGATCTCTCCTCTGTCATCCATCTCCACCCTCTGACAGCCAGAGGCTAGGGACAACATTCCTTATCCATCCTGGCTAATAGCCATTAATGGACTTAACCTCCATGAATTTATCCAGTTCTCTTTTAAACGCTGTTATCGTCCTAGCCTTCACAAACTCCTCAGGTAAGGAGTTCCACAAGCTGACTGGGCGCTGGGTGAAGAAGAACTTCCCTTTATTTGTTTTAACCCTGTCCATTAATTTCATGTGGTGGCCCCTAGTTCTTGGATTATGGGAATAAGTAAATAACTTTTCCTTATCTACTTTCTCCACATCACTCATGATTTTATATCTCTATCATATCCCCCCATAGTCTCCTCTTTTCCAAGCTGAAAAGTCCTAGCCTCTTTAATCTCTCCTCATATGGGACCCGTTCCAAACCCCTAATCATTTTAGTTGCCCTTCTCTGAACCTTTTCTCGTGCCAGTATATCTTTTTTGAGATGAGGAGACCACATCTGTACACAGTATTCAAGATGTGGGCGTACCATCAATTTATATAAGGGCAATAATATATTCTCCGTCTTATTCTCTATCCCCTTTTTAATGATTCCTAACATCCTGTTTGCTTTTTTGACCGCCTCTGCACACTGCGTGGATGTCCTCAGAGAACTATCTACGATGACTCCAAGATCTTTTCCTGATTTGTTGTAGCTAAATTAGCCCCCATCATATTGTATGTATAGTTGGGGTTATTTTTTCCAATGTGCATTACTTTATATTTATCCACATTAAATTTAATTTGCCATTTTGTTGCCCAATCACTAAGTTTTGTGAGATCTTTTTGAAGTTCATCACAGTCTGCTTTGGTCTTAACAATCTTGAGCAGTTTAGTATCATCTGTAAACTTTGCCACCTCATTGTTTACTCTTTTCTCCAGATTTATGAATAAGTTGAATAGGATTGGTCCTAGGACAGACCCTTGGGGAACACCACTAGTTACACCTCTCCATTCTGAGAATTTACCATTTATTCCTACCCTTTGTTCCCTGTCTTTTAACCAGTTCTCAATCCATGAAAGGACCTTCCCTTTTATCCTATGACAACCTTTTTAGCATCAGGTTTATAAACTCAGGAATATTTCTTTGTTGAAGATGCATTTATGTGATTTAATTCTATCTACAGTACTTACCAAAAATGAGGAATGTAAGTCTACGAGCTTGAATATTTTTAATTCCATATGCTTGATGAGCTGAGCCTAAGCACTGGAATATTAATAATTTAGTAATAGCCGTGCTGTTCAATTGCTATTTTAATTTTGTTTTATTCATACTTATCCATCTTCTGAATAGGCATTTTAGTTAGTGTGAGATCAATTTAAAAATAACCTTCAATAGTCCATTTTAAGAGTTTGTAATGTTCTTTCACACTTTCTACTTGAGGTATGTCTTGTTATTGTCACCTTACTGTCTATAAGGGAAATCATAACTCTTCTGAACAATGCACTACCATGTTATTTGTTCTTTCTGCTTTGTTCAGTATTGTGTTATTTATTACCCCTATTCTGGAGTGCTTTATTGTGGGGCCGTTGTTGTCCTCTAAACGTTCCATGCTTTTTGCTTCTCCCGACCATGTCAGTCAATTTTATATCAGTTTTTCCGCTAGAGGAGAAGCAGGTCCATCATCCATCTAAGAATAATTGTAATATTGCACTGTGACTTGGCCAGCAGAGAAGTTTAAACTAATAATGGCTGTGCTCTCCATGTAGCCGGGCTGTAGGACCAAAACTCTGTGCGGTGTACCCCATCATGCCCAGCCTTCTGCAGCCTTGATAGGTATCTTGACGTTTACCAGCTGAAGAATAGACCATTTACAGTGCATAGAAAAAATGGTTCTATTTTAATAATTTTATTAGTCAGAAAGGATGGTGTTCTAGAATGCAGTTTTTAAAGCCAGTTGTTTGAAATCTGGTAAATATCTTAACCATGTAACTGAAGAGTTATTAACTCTTGGATAATTAATTGATAAAACTAGTAGAATACAGAATTCAGTGCATTGTAAAGCCATGTTGTGACGGAGCTGGGAGCAGGGCAGATTTGACCTGGGAATGTTGCAGGGGGATTGCAGTGGGGATGTGGGACTTCCCTTGAAGGAAGCTACCTGAGCTGTAACCTGAGCCAGGAACGGGGGTGGGGAGAATTAACACCTTCTGCCCGGGAGACTGAACAAAGGAGAGGAGCAGCGGGAGGGGCTGGGAGTTTAGTTTCGGTTTGGGCTGGGTGGTGCAACGCAGGGAACCCCAAGCTGGGGTCTAAGCTCCCTGAACCTCCCAGAGGGACCTAATTGAGGGGGTCTGGTCGTACCTACACGCTCTGCTTGAGACTGTGTTCCTGTCCTTAAATAAACCTTCTGCTTTACTGGCTGGTTGAGAGTCGCAGTGAATCTCGGGAAGAGGGGTGCAGGGCCCTAACTCCCCCACAATCCGCAACACATGTCTTCTATTCATATAAATAATTCAGGATTTTAAAACTTTTATTATGACAGTTGTCTTACCAACTCAAAGGTTAGTTTCCTTCTCTGACACAGAAATAATCATAAAATGGGGGAGTAATGCACATGACATGACACTTGCTAATTTTTTTGAATCCTCCTTTAATGATTGATCTAATCTCTTCGCTAATTGTTCATAATGTTCTTCACCCTGAAATACCCTGATACACTTTTAAAAGAATAATATTACCCCAAAATGTAGGCACTACATAGGAGCTTTGTAGAGGTCTTACTTCAGTGGGAATTAAGGGTATGTAGCAGGTTCATGTCCTAACAGTACACAGCACTTTCATACGCATATGGAACAAAAATGCTTCATCACTTGGAATTGCAGAGTTTTCCAGGGCCAAGCCTACTCTTGTCTCACAAATTTTAAGATCCCATTTTGTCTTTATTTTGTGCTAATTACCTCTAAGTTTTGTTTGTATAAAAATAAAATGACACTTAAATCATGGGGGCACTGATATGCTCTCTTGAGAGTGGGGTGTTCGGGTTGGTGTTTTTGTAACTAAAATGTAACATTGTGGTAGTGCATAAGAAATAAAAAATGCAAAAGCTAGAAACTGTCTACCAACAAAAATGAAAATGACCTGTCTATTTTAATTGTCCAGGTTGAAAAGTGTGTGTGTGTGTTGGGAGGAGGATGACAGCGTAAGTGGTGAAAAATAAATGAGATTTTTTTTCTGTTATGCCTCTGAATGGCTATTTGTCATATCGGCTATTCTACTATTATTTGTTCTGAAACATATGGCCTGCAACCTTTGCCACTTGGAGTTAAGTCCATTCAGTTTTATTTAGTGTGATATCTCGTTGCTATAGAGCAGAGGTTCTCAAACTGTGGTCCGCGAGCTCCATTCAGGTGGTCTGCGGAGGGTTCCTTCTAAGGTGCACACCTGGGTGGCCGCACACAAGAGCATGAAGGGCCACCCACCTAATTAATGGAGCCGTGCAGGCGTGGCTTCACTAATTAGGTGCCTGGACCCTGGAGAAGACACACATGTAAGGTGAGATGGTGGCCTTGGGGGAAATTTCACACCAGGCTATATTTTAACATACTAACTCACCTGTTGGTTCATTTTACACCAGCAACTAGGCTATGTGAAAATATGCATTCCATACAGATCCATAGTCTCATTTTTATTCTAGTATATCATAGAATATCAGGGTTGGAAGAGACCTCAGGAGGTCATCTAGCCCAACCCCCTGCTCAAAGCAGGACCATCCCCAACTATATATGCTGATTTAGCTATGTTCTGTTAAAAATTATACACACGTGGGGGGATTGTGGTTTGAAGATGGCTGGCACAATTTACAATATTATCTTCAGATTTTTAATTTACAGGAAACTCGCAGCCTACATGTGAAAAGTTTGTGTCTGGTGAGTGTGTGAAGGGTTGGCAAGTTGTGAGTATTGCGCCATTTGGTCAGCCATTATACCACACTATTATTTTGACTAAGAAACCTGGACTTTTTTTTTTTAAATAATTCCCGTCATGCAGCTTGAATTTTTATATTAAATTTAACATTTTGTTGTAATGTGACATGGGTGAACGTTCTGTTAGAAAAGAAGATTTGATGATATCAGAGGGCAGTAGTAAATGTGATAACAGTTAAGTGTTGGGAAATATGCCATTCAATATGACTGCCATCATGTACATCTCTATAAACTGACTTGATTGAAACAAAGATAAAAAGTAACTTTTTTTGCATAACATTGGGATTAAATGCTGGTTTCTGATGTTGCTGTAGTTGAAAGTTGGTGAACACTTCTGTTAAATCCTGATAAGTGGTTTAATATCTCTGCTACTTCAAAATGCAGAATTTAAATACTGAAATTGTAATCTGAAATGCATATTTTATTTGGAGTGGGAGAGGGTTTGGGAGTCTTGTAGTGTTTCATAGTTAGTTGGCTTTATTGCTACTTGAAAAAACTAGATCAAATGGGTTTTTGCCAAATTTTTGCTAAAAGATATTGTAGAAGAAAAGATACATTTACAGTTAGTTCATTCTTAAAATAGGTTTCCCGGACAGCAGATTCTTTCCTCCTGGTATATTTTAAATAACAAAATAGTTCTACAAAAACAA
>NC_048301.1:119678526-119699396 GCF_013100865.1 Trachemys scripta elegans
TACAAAAACAACAAGGAGTCTGGTGGCACCTTAAAGACTAACAGATTTATTTGGGCATAAGCTTTCGTGAGTAAAAACCTCACTTCTTCGGTTGCAAGAAGTGAGGTTTTTACTCACGAAAGCTTATGCCCAAATAAATCTGTTAGTCTTTAAGGTGCCAGCAGACTCCTTGTTGTTTTTGTAGATACAGACTAACACGGCTACCCCCTGATACTTGACAAAATAGTTCTAAAAGTTTTCACTGACTAAGGATAGTGGCTACCATTCTTAACGTTTCTGGGATTGTACAAATACCTCTTAGTATAAATAAGGTTGAGGAGAGATTATCAGTAGCCTCACTGATCATATTCACTGAAAGTCATTTTGTAACACGCAGCAAAATCCGGACCTGTCATTTACATAGCATGTTCTGTGAGTAGCACTCCCCAGACTGAGGGGTATGTGAGGTTCTGCAGAGTGACATGTGAATTGCAACTGGTGGTTCCCCTGCCTTCCTTCTAAACAGGAGGAGATTATGTCCAGTCCAATGTGACATCCAGATGATTGTAAAAAAAGGAATAGAAGCGGACATAAAAGAAGCAGTAGGCCTGAAATGAAGGAAAAAATGTTAGCCAATTGTTCAGTTGAAGATTTATTATAGATTTCAGTGTCATCTAAAGGAGAGCGCTGATTTAGTTATAATTTCTTTGTGGAGGCTCACAGACACAAGAAACAAATCAATAATTTTAGAAGGAAGATCTTTTTCCTTTCTTCGCCAGTATTCAACTATGTTAGCTAATCTTTCAGTAGAAGGCATACCATTGATTTTTTTCTGGGTGCTATTAAAAAAAAAAAGTATTTAGCTGTAATGTATGTGTTCCTACTGTGTGAATAAGCTGAGAAGGCAGTCTGTCACTTAACTAAGCTTTTCTTTGCAATAGTAAGGTAGAACTAAATTTTTCAGTGTTCTAGATTTTAGTCCTGCATTATACTATGCAGCGTATTTTAACAACTAAACTTGTACAGGGGCTGACGCTTAGACTTTCAGTATTGCATACCACATACTTATGGGTAGGATTAAGTTCTGTTTTTCTATAGTGTCTTCCCAGTTGTCTCTAGGTTCATGTGTGTCAAGTAAAATGATGGTTTAGTTTGGGGGAGAAGTTCAGAATTTTCTTTCTTTTTCTTATGCCTGATTGTATGAACACATTTTTTAGGCTTTAATACATGAATTAAATTTTGTGCAGTTTTTTAACCTTTTATCATCACAACACAGAAACTGCTGTAGAGTATCAGACTAGAGGTCTATTTAGTCCTTTTTTTTAATCTGATAATGGCCAGCACCAGATGCTTTAGAGGAAGGTGTAAAAAAAACAAAAAAAACCAAACCTCATAATGATCACCTGCTTTGGACAGGTGACGTTTCCATCAATTCTATGACACGGTACGTGTGCTGTCTGTAGGGTCAAAATACGTCCCCTTTGAAGTTTGACTTTAACAAACAAGTGAATAAACAATAAGGTCCAGTCCAAGCCTCATTCACAGGCTTGACTGCTTAGCCCATTGCCTAGGTTCCCTCCAAGGACATGTTAACTAAGAGGTATACTTCCTCCTCTTGTTCCCCTGCTAGGCTTAATATTGCTGGCAGGTAGTGTGTGCAACCCCTTCTGCCCTGATTCAATGTGGAGATTGTCAGACACTACATTTCATTTTTTTCATAGAGGAAGTTAATTCCAAATATGAGTCAGCTATTTAGGTTAATTCCTGAAGCATATGAGGGTTTAATCCCTTGTATATTTTTAGTGTCTAATATAACTGTGGATGTTCTCATCCACAGAAATACCTAAAAAAAAATTTGTCTGGTTAAGCTTTTGGATTCCATATTTTGTGCAATTAAGTTCACCAGGATAATTATGCATTTACATGGCCTACCTCCTTAGACACCTGTTTAATCTCTGGTACACCCCTCCCTCTTATTTCCCTCCAGTCTCAGTGGGGAAAGAGCTTTGCTTTCTTTAAAACGTTGCTGGCTTTGGGAGGGTGCAGCATCCAGTGGGAAGATGTGTCAACAGAGATTTGGGCTCTTAGGTTCTTTTCCTGGCTTTGCCACCAACTTTCTGTGTATTAGATAAATTACTTAAATACCCTGTTCGCAGTTTCTCTGTGCCTACAAAATGGGAATAATGCTAATCTAGCCTTGTAAAGTACACTTAGATCCTCAGCTGAAAGGTACTATATAAATTAAATTTCTAAATATACAGCGTTTTCCTATACAATATGAATATTAATATAAACATCATTGTTTGCCTATTTGTATACTAGATAGTTTCATGTAAGGGAGTAATACCCAAAATAATGGTCAGGTCAAAAACCTGTTGGTGTGCTGTGTAGTTCCAATGTTATTATCTCAGATTAAATGTTTTAAACATGAGGTCTAATATTTTTCCTCTACACTGTATTTGTTAACAACTATGGGGCTAATAGAACTTTATTAGTGATGTTTTCTGAAAATAAAAATTTACCTCAATAAAACATCTGGAAGCAAAGTTATGGTAAGGGGCTGTAGGGATAGAAGTCGGCCACAGATTGATTTCTATCTAGGTCTGTGCTTGTTTTGTTTTTTGTTTTGTTTTTCTTTTAAATCTGTGCTTACAATAGCATTTTTCAGAGTATATTATCAAATCTTGAAACATCCTTTTAGAATATTTACTTTCAAAGTAAACCATTTTTTCCTTGTTGAAAAACTTTATCTGGCGAAAGATGTTAAATGCTCAACCAAGTATTGCAAGCAAAATGCCCTGGCTCATTTGCATGCTGCTGTCGTACTTGCCAGTCTAGAAGAAGATGCTTCTCCCTTCACTTGATTCCTTTGGGGAATGCAGGAGAGTCATGAAACTAATTTAAGGGAATTCACCACACTATATCTTGATATTTGGAATATAAATAAGTCTGCGTTAAACAGGTGCCACGTCTAGTGACCATTCTTCCTTATCACTCAAATATTTAATGTCTCTATACAAGATCTCTATCAAGAGATTCTTACAACTACAATACCCACCTGCTGAAGTGAAGAAACAGATTGAGAGAGCCAGAAGAGTACCCAGAAGTCACCTACTACAGGACAGGCCCAACAAAGAAAGTAACAAAATGCCATTAGCCGTCACCTTCAGCCCCCAACTAAAACCTCTCCAGCGCATCAAAGATCTAAAACCTATCCTGAAGGACGATCCCTCACTCTCACAGATCTTGAGAGACAGGCCAGTCCTCGCTTACAGACAGCCCCCCCCCCCCCCTGAAGCAAATACTCACCAGCAACCACACAACAAAAACACTAACCCCGGAACCTATCCTTGCAACAAAGCTCATTGCCAACTCTGTCCACGTATCTATTCNCCACCCCCCCCCCCCCCCCCCGAAGCAAATACTCACCAGCAACCCCACAACAAAAACACTAACCCAGGAACCTATCCTTGCAACAAAGCTCATTGCCAACTCTGTCCACGTATCTATTCAGGGAACACCATCATAGGACCTAATCACATCAGCCACACTATCAGAGGCTCGTTCACTTGCACATCTACCAATGTGATATATGCCATCATGTGCCAGCAGTGCCCCTCTGCCATGTACATTGGCCAAACCGGACAGTCTCTACGCCAGGGGTCGGCAACCTTTCAGAAGTGGTGTGCCGAGTCTTCATTTATTCACTCTAATTGAAGGTTTTGCGTGCCAGTAATACATTTTAACGTTTTTAGAAGGTCTCTTTCTATAAGTCTATACTATATAACTACACTATTGTTGTATGTAAAGTAAATAAGGTTTTTAAAATGTTTAAGAAGCTTCATTTAAAATTAAATTAAAATGCAGAGCTCCCCGGACCAGTGACCAGGACCAGGGCAGTGTGAGTGCCACTGAAAATTAGCTCATGTGCCGTCTTCGTCATGCGTGCCATAGGTTGCCTACCCCTGCTCTACGCAAAAGAATAAATGGACACAAATCAGACGTCAAGAATTAACACATTCAAAAACCAGTTGTCAAACACTTCAACCCCCCTGGTCACTCAATTACAGACCTCAAAGTTGCAATATTCCAACCAAAAATCTTCAAAAACAGACTCCAATGAGAAACTGCAGAATTGGAATTAATTTGCAAACTGGACACCATTACATTAGGCTTGAATAAAGACTGGGAGTGGTTGGGTCATTACACAAAGGGTACGTCTTCACTACCGGCCGGATCGATCTATCGGGGATCAATTTATTGTGTCTCATATAGACGCGATAAATCGATTCCTGAACGCGCTCCCCGTTGACTCCGGAACTCCACCAGAGCGAGAGGCGGTAGCGGAGTCCACGGAGGAGCCGCGGCTGTCGATCCCGCGCCGTGAGGACCCGAGGTAAATCGATCTAAGATACGTTGACTTCAGCTATGCTATTCACGTAGCTGAAGTTGCGTATCTTAGATCTGTCCCTGCACCCAGTGTAGACCAGCCCAAAGTAAAAACTATTTTCCCCATGCTAATTCCCCCCCCCCCCCACTGTTACTCACACCTTCTTGTCAACTGTTGGAAATGGGCCATCCTGATTATCACTAGTCTTTTTTTTCCTCCTGCTAATAGTCCACCTTAATTAATTACTCTCGTTATAGTTGGTATGGCAACACCCGTTTTTTCATGTTCTGTGTGTGTGTGTGTGTATATATATATATATATATATCTTCCTACTGTATTTTCCACTGCATGCATCCAATGAAGTGGGTTTTAGCCCATGAAAGCTTATGCTCAAATAAATTTGTTAGTCTCTAAGGTGCCACAAATACTCCTCGATCTTTTTGCTGATACAGACTAACACGGCTACCACTCTGAAACCTGTCATAATGTAATTGAATCTTATTGGATAATACTTTGAAAGGCTTTGCTTTTACTGATTAGAATCTTAAACTACTTTAGAAAAGGGATGCAAGAAATTAAGAATTGCTGAAAAGTGGTTCTGTTCTCCATAAGTAGCAATAAAGTAATGCAAAAAGCAGAGGGAGAGGGATTCCTTCAAATTTTTGTTGACAAATTCCTTTTTATGGACTTAAATGATAAAGTGGTGGGAACATAACTAAACCATTGGGGAGGGAAACTTTTTGCTAAATATAGCATATTTTATAATTGTATGGCTTTTGTAAGGGGAAGCCATGTGGATGCTATGTCTGTCTTGAGTAGTTATATGGTTCATTTCTGTAGTATCAGAGAAACTCACCATCGTCTGTGTTTATCCCCATTTTGCACATGAGGAACTGAGTCACAGAGAGGCTAAGTGACTTGCCCAAGTTCACACAGAGTCTGTTGCAGAGAAGGGAATCGAACCCAGAGCTACTGAGTCCTAGGTTAGCTCTTTAATCACTGGGGCTTTCTTCCATTTATAGGGATGACAAAATTCCCAAGGTCATCCAGGAAATATGGGCCAAATCAGGGAGCTGAATGCAGGTCTCCTAAGCTCCAAGCTAGTGCCATAAACACAGAACTGTCATACTCTCTGTGGAAAGCTTGGAGTCATGACCCTCGGAGGAAAAGACATGAAGTTGGCATTGCATTCAAAATGATTAATCATCATGATAAACTCAAGTTATAGCAACATAGATGTATGCTTGCACAAGAGAGGATTATAATTAGGGCTCTACCAAATTCATGGTCCATTTTGGTCAATTTCACGGTCATAGGATTTTAAAAATAGTAAATTTAATGATTTCAGCTATTTAAATCTGAAATTTCAAGGTGTTGTAATTGTAGGGGTCCTGACCCATAAAAGGGTGTGTGGGGGTTCACAAGGTTATTGTAGGGGGTATTGTGGTATTGCGGTATTGCTACCTTTACTTCTACGCTGCTGCTGAAGAGCAGCGGCTGCTGGCCGGGAGCCCAGCTCTGAAGGCAGAGCCACTGCCAGCAGCAGTGCAGAAGTAAGGATGGCCTGGTATGGTATTTCCACCTTACTTCTGTGCTGCTGCTGGCGTGACACTACCTTCAGAGATAGGTGCCTAACTAACAGCCACCCACATCTGAAGGCTGTGCAGAAGTAAGGGTGGCAGTACTGCGACCCCCCCCCCACAGACATAATAACCTTGTGACCCCCCCCCACGCAACTCCCTTTTGGTTCAGGACCCACAATTTGAGAAACACTGGTCTCCCCTGTGAAATCTGTATAGTATAGGGTAAAAGCACACAAAAAGACCAGATTCACGGGGGAAGACCAGACTTCACAGTCCATGACATGCTTTTCATGGCTGTGAATTTGGTATGGCCCTAATTATAATGCAGAATATGAACTACCATTAAAATACACTCACTAAAACTTAAGTCCCTAGCTGTTATCTTCTATTGATTTTTAAAAGGTGAGTTGTTTTTAACTAATTCCTTTACTTCTCTGATTATAAGTAATATTCTCTGATATGAAAATGGGATTTAGCATTTTATGTAATAATTTCATTTGGGACATAATACTAAGTTCTATGAGTAAGGTTGTTATATTGGTTCATTAGCATCCATGCAAGTGCAGTGACTTTATCGGGACATTTTGATTTGCATCACGTTGCCGACATTTAAGGGAAGATGGATGCTGGTAGAGCATGACCAATTTATTTTTCTTAGTTGGCAAAATGAAGTGATTTGGCTTAACTAAGTGTTAAACTGGTGTACATACATAACAGTACTTAATGTGAGTGTTGAGAGTAAACTTTCCATGGTAGCTGGGTTAAGAAGGAGAATGCTAAACATTATAGAAACAGTCAAGTAGGGCAGATAATATTCAGATCTAGTTTGAATCTGCTTTTTCCTACATTCAGTTTATAAAGAATTCAGAGTGCACAAAATAAAGTAACTTGTGAACATAAATGTTTGAAATGGTGTGAGCTGAAATGACTAGATCAAGAGACATGGATGCACTCCAGAGAATAAAATAATTACACCTGAGTCAGAAAAAAACCCTATTCTTATTACATGGTATTGCAAAATTGGGTACGTATACATACTGTGTGTAAGTTTGATTTCCTCTAAAACTAGAGGCGTTGATCAAAATTAGAGAAGTTTATCAGACCGGATGGACCAATGGAACCTGTCGAGGTCGCTTATAATAATAATTAATGGAGATATCCCATCTCCTAGAACTGGAAGGGACCTTGAAAGGACATCAAGTCCAGCCCCCTGCCTTCACTAGCAGGACCAAGTACTGATTTTGCCCCAGATCCCCAAGTGGCCCCCTCAAGGATTGAACTCACAACCCTGGGTTTAGCAGGCCAATGCTCAAACCACTGAGCTATGCCTCCCCCCTTTCAGGCCTACATTTGTATGATCTGATTCAATATGGCACTTTCTATGTAAAAGGTGTAACTGTCAGCTAACCAGGATGAGGGCAGTCTAACGTAGTGGCCAGCGTGGGCAGTAGGCCTAGTGGTTGGGGCTAGAGCTGCAGTCAGTCATCTGGAGCCAAACCAAGGGTAAAATCAGAAGGCAGAAACTGGGTACTAGAGCCAAGGGTTGAGCTGGAGCCTGTAGTCAGGAGCCAGAGCCAGATGTCAAACTGGAGGTCAGGAAGTGGAGCAAGGAAGGGCCCAGGGCAGAGCAGGAGCAAGGCTAGATGCAAGACAAGAGCAACAGGAAGAAGATAGCACAGGAGTAGACACAGTAGTGGACATGAGGGTTGAGAAGCCAGTGAACTGCTGGCCTCTGCAGCCAGTCAGGTTGTGTGGCTAATCAGGCAGCCTGCTGCAGGTCAGCTGTACCAAGGCAGCCTGGAGAGCCTTGTTCCTGATAGTAACTGCTTATCCAGTAACTAATAGAACTAGATATACTCATTCTGGAAGGCGAGGAGTATTTGTGCATTGTCTTGCACATGGATTTTTTTGGAGTCCAATCATAATAAAATAAAAAAAAAATTATTGTTCAGATACATAACAGCTGAGTTAACTGGCATAACAGTGCCAAGAATAACTAACATATTTATGGGTCTGACTAAGCAAAATCACTCATTTGGCCTTTTAAAAACTGACCGAACTAAGTGCCTTTCTGGACCAGAATTGTTTGAAGGATTACAACACAAATATGACTGAAATAGAATTACCTTGCTATTTCATCTTATTTGGCAGCTTTTGTGTGTTTGCACAGCTGTGGCCTAGTGGTTGGAACAGGGAGCTGAGTCAGGAGACCTAGATTGTAATCCCAGCTTTCACTGACTTTTCTGCAGAATTTGGCAAGTCATTTCAACCTCACTGTCTCATTTTAACTCACCTGTTAAATGCTTACTTGATCTTGTAAAACACTTTAAGATCTATGGATGCAAAGTGTGTGTCATAACTATAAAGGGAAGGGTAATAGCTGTCCTGTGTACAGTACTATAAAACCCCTCCTGGCCAGAGACTCCAAAATCCTTTTCCCTGTAAAGGGTTAAGAAGCTCAGGTAACCTGGCTGGCATCTGACCTAAAGGACCAATAAGGGGACAAGATACTTTCAAATCTTGGGGGGGGGAGGGTTTTTTTTTTGGTTTTTTTTTTTTGGGGGGGGGGGAGTGTGTTCGTTCTTGGGACTGAGAGGGACCAGACATCAATCCAGGTTCTCCACATCTTTCTAAACAAGTCTCTCCTATTTCAAACTTGTAAGTAAATAGCCAGGCAAGGCGTGTTAGTTTTCCTTTGTTTTTCTCAACTTGTAAATGTACCTTTTACCAGAGTGTTTATCTTTGTTTGCTGTACTTTGAACCTGAGACTAGAGGGGAGTCCTCTGAGCTCTTTAAGTTTGATTACCCTGTAAGGTTAATTTCCATACTGATTTTACAGAGATGATTTTTACCTTTTTCTTTAATTAAAAACCTTCTTTTTAAGAACCTGATTGATTTTTCCTTGTTCAAGATCCAAGGGGTTTGGATCTTGATTCACCAGGAGTTGGTGGGAGAAAGGAGGGGAATGGTTAATTTCTCCTTGTTTTAAGATCCAAGGGGTTTGGATTTGTATTCACCAGGGATTTGGTGAAGGTTTTTCAAGGTTTCCCAGGAATGGAATCCATTGAAATGGTGGCAGCCGAACCAGAGCTAAGCTGGTAGTTAAGCTTAGAAGTTTTCATGCAGGCCCCTACATTTATACCCTAAAGTTCAAAGTGGGGATCCAGCCTTGACAGTGTGAAAGTACAGATGTATTATAAAAACAATGTCAAGAGGATTCGAACTTTGATATTCGAATTTGTAGTCAACCTTTGTTTTTCTTAAGCATGTAACGGATGTGGATTTAAACAGATATTAGGTGGAGGCTCATTACCATTTATTTAAGCTTTCCCTTCTGAGGTGCCTGTGCAAATATAAATAACTATGTAGAGGGCTAAAGTGACCTCCCTACAAGTTGAGGAATCACTAATAAACTAAAGAAGAGTTTGCTAGTACAACTCATTAAATCCTAGAGGATTAGCATTCAGTTTATTTTCTCTAAACCCACAGAACTATCAGGAAATAACTAACCCTAAAGTTTTAGGTTTGCGAAAGTGATTTCCTCCTAATGCATGTACTTCAGAGGAATTTTAAAATCCTCTTATGTACAAGAGAAGCAGAGTCCAATTTTAATCCAGTGGAATGATGCTTAATGGTTTGTTTCATCTCTTATTGGTCTAAATAATTCTTCAGAAATCAGATGACCGGAAGTATAAGTGAGATTTTTTTTTTTACCTATGTTGCTGAAACCACTATCCGTAATTTCACTATTATTTCCAGTAAGATTAGACGGTTAACACTTTGATGCAGGAAGTTAGCTTCCTCGGTGTGTATATGAATAGTGCCTAGCGAAGTGTGGGCACTATCATGGTACAGATAATAAAACAACACAAACATTTTGTATTGTGGTATCCCATTTCTAAGTAGTATTTTGGGATATTTGCATTAGCTGGGCATTGCTTCATTTTTTCCACACCATTTCTTTTCAAAACAAACACTGAGCATTTTACAAACAAAACTTTAGTATGGCTTTTGAATATGATAGAGGAGTTTGCCATTCATTGACTGTATTGGACTGAATACTTAGAACTGCCATCATTTAGTTGTGAAGAAAAGTTTGTTTTAACAGCAGTGCCGTCTTTCCATAGCACTCTTTCAAACCTTCTTGTGCCTTTTAAACACTTGTAACACACCTTCCCAGAGCAACTATATAGAGAAGGAAGCACTGTAATTAATAATATATAAATCTAGTGTACTCATTTTGGTGGCATTGACTACCAGTTTGAGTGTTAAAAAGCAGTTTCCAGTATTCTTCAGTTTGCCTTTAAAATGTATGGTCACTGTATGCTGTATTCTGGGGTGCTGTGTGCTCTGTAAGATCATGCATCGCCTCATTTCTGACTTGTAACACTCCCAGAATTGAAGAATAGTCCCTCTTTTGTACAAAACTATCAATTATGCATTTGTGACGAGATTGAGATCACAAATCCTATTTCATTTGGGATCAAGCCAGATGTGATCTCTGGCAAATGGCAATGATTTTTGTTCATTAAACCTATGATGCTTTTAGATTTCCCACATACACATATACATCTTTATTTGAAAAGGTCTGTCACATGTGGCAGACAGAAATATTTCATTTTTACAAACATGTTTTATTTCTTTCCATTTTTATATATTTGTTATAGCTCACTGAAGGGTTTAAAGCATGAAATTCTAGGTATAAATAACTGGTGTCTAAATTTCATGGAATAAGTGAGGTGGCTCATACCAAGAGCATTTTCATGTTCGGTCCTGAGTTAATAGTCCATCTCTGAACCTTGAAAACAGCAATAGGCAGGGCTTCCTGCACAGAACTTTGAACAATTAATAAAATTTAGTTGTAGCTTATTTGAGAACAGTCTAAAAACGGCTTCTCTCTTGCCCTCCTCCCCCCGCCTTGCAACACATTAAGTATTGCTGGTATGTATTGGAAATAAAAACTGTACTAACTGATCTCTCTGAATTAGAGGCTTCTGTATGTGCCCTACTTACTCAATATAAGAATACGTAATCCCATGGATTTCATTTGTCTCACTGTAGGACAGTGATGAGTAATTACTTTTCTGTAGTGAAGATGGAGATGTTGGGAAAAAGTTTAATTAAGTGCCCATTAGGAGATGTTGCTAATACTTAATTTTAAGTGCCCTGCTCTAATGAATTCATTTAATGTTCATCAAAATAGCAGTAGTTGTAATTGATTTCCATGTAGTATATGTTGTATCTGCTGTAGTGCACATTCCAACCTGTGGTTCTGCGCTATTTTGTGCTTACATCTGGAAAAGTTTTAAAAAATTTCTCATTGCCTTTTTCAGCCAATTATATCTGTGAATTTAAACAAATAGTACATTGTGGATTTAGATCATAAACCTCTTACCTCTTTGTCACCAGAGCCTTGAATCATTAAAATGTTAATGGTGCATTTCCTGATACAGAAACATTTCCCTCGTTGGGTCCTACGCTTCCAGCTAACTGAACTCTAGGAACTGTACATCCTTATTCTAAGTCTGAATCCCCAGCTGGATATTAAGCTCTCTGTATTAGAAAGTAGTCATCCCACTAAAGCTGATATTAATGTGGCGAGCCACTTAACCAGCTTATTTGGGACTTAGAGGGCATATATGAGCATATGTATATCGGCAGTTTGCTTATATAGAAGCATATGGAATAGCATCACCCATTCATAAGTGCAAATGGTGACTGAATAATCAAATGGACCTTTATGAGCAGGTCATTTGGATCCTGGTGGATACCAACCAGTTATGAAAGGACTACAGTATATATTTTCTAAAACTGCTGGGAAATTGAACACGAATAATTCCAAAATATTTATATGCTTTTCTTCATGGAATATTTATTCCTTCTAATTGTTTTCTGGTGGTTTACAAAGTAAATTGTAGAACTTAATGTTCTGAGTTTTAAGGGGAATTACATAAGCAAAATAGTAGTTTCTAGAATGGTTTGGTTGTAATGCTTCATACAAGTTGTTGCACAGGTATATTGATTAATTAGTTTGCATATCATGATTTATTTATTCTGAACATCTGATGCATGCTCCATAAAACATGGTTTTAATATGTTCTGTGCCTTGTCCCATGTATGCCACTTATACTATATATATTATTTGTTTCAGAATGTTTATTGACTAATCAAATTACACTTCTGTATTAATCTGATTTTCAAATTTTTAGGGATAATGTATCAGCATTTGTTTTCTTAGCACTGATCTTTCTAAAACACTGTGATGACTATTTTTATGTATGCTTACTGCCCAATAGAGTGAAATATTTTTAGCACTACTAATCTTTTTATAAGATATTTTCTATCTGTCCTCTTCCTGAGATTATTATTTTGTTGATAGATCCTTGAGAGCATTAAGAAAGCTTGGGCAGATGAGCATCCCTTGCGAGATGATGATTGACATGCAATGGATGAATTCTTTGTGTTGCTATTTTTACTTTTTAAAAGTAAAAGGTTTTTGAGGCCTTTGGTGGTGAGTAAAATATTTCTAAAATAGTTCAAAAGGCTAATTAGGATGCACCATTATCATTATTTTGGACCCTGTCTCTAGATGAAGGGCCTTTGGTTGAGCCTTAATCCATGTTGGAATCTACTAATGTGTACCCCAGTTGGTTTGAGTGTGGATCTGTGCAGGCATAGATGTCCTTGCTCATGGACCCCAGTGCCAGATTGAAGCCTTGATTTGTAAATGTTGTTTCATAAGACTACAAGTCTAATATACTGTATTTGTATTATTAAATACACTAGGTATATTAAGTGTATTATATTAGACATAAACAAGCATGATTAAATAGGTATACAATGATTCTTATAACTTTTTAAAAACTTAATTAAATCTGATGGCCTCCATGCTGACTAATCTTTAATTGTTTGATATTTTAGCTCTGGAAACATAGTTTCGTGTTATATTGTCACCTACAGTTTGTATTAGAATATTGCACTGTTGTGTCCTTTGGCCTGCATATGTATGATATAACGCAAGAACTGCTCTACTGGGTCAGACCAGTGGTCCATCTATTCCAATATCCTGTCTCCAACAGTGGCATATACCAGAGCTTCTGGGGGAGTGTATAGAACAAGGCAGTTGAAGTGATCCACCCTGTCTTCCCCTCGCATCTTCTGGCAGTCAGAGGTTTAGGGTTCCCCTGAATATGGGGTTGTGTCCCTGACCATCTTGGCTAATGGTGACTGATAGACCTATACTCCATGTATGCAGTATTGTTATAGCTGTGTTGGTCCAAGGATATTAGAAAGACAAGGCGGGTAAGGTGATAAATTTTATTGGACCAACTTCTGTTGGTGAGGGAGACAAGCTTTTGAGCTTACTCTCAAAGCTCTTTTTCTCTATCACTCCAGGAAATTATCTAGCTCTTTTTTTAACCCAATTATACTTTTGGCCATCACATCATCCCCTGGCAATGAGTTTCACAGGTTAATTGTGTGTTGTGTGGAAAAAGTACTTCCTCTTGATTGTATTGAACCTCTGGCCTATTAATTTCGTCAGGTGTTCCATGGCTTTATACTGTGGGAAAGGGTGAGTAACACTTCTCTATTCACGTTTCCCCACCATTCATGAAAAAACTCTCTTATGTAGAGCCCTTAGTCGTCCCTTTTCTGACCTGAACAGTCCTAATCTGTTTAGTCTCGCCTCATGTGGAAGCCATTCCATACCCTAGATCATCTTTGATCAATGAGTGCAAGTTCACATTCATACTTGGATTTTTTTTGTGGCACTATTCCATGGCATAGAGTGATGCTTACTGGTCTGTTCCTTTTGCTTTTTAAAAACTGATTTGTATAAGTTTTGAAGTTTCCCTGGTATTTTTATGTTGAAGAGAACAAGTTCCTGAATATTAAGTAGTGTTCACAAGATGGTAGGCAGCAGTAATGGGATATTCTGATAATGCAGCAATGTGGAAGGGTTGTGAGGAATTACAAGGTAAAAAATACATTATGTAAATTGAAGAGTAGAAACTAGAACCTGTTTAAGGCTCTAACACAGTGGTTCTTAATCTGGGGTGCACGCACCCCCTAGGGGTGCGAGATGCCCTTTCTGGGGGTGAGAGACATGCCAGATTTTTTTAGAAGGTAAATCATCAAAAACCCAAATTAAGCATAGGCACGTAAGTACAACTACTTTGTTTCATCAAACCTATGTATTTATTAACGTTATACATTTTTAACGATTACTGTAATATACAAACAAAAGATATCTAGGTTTAAGGGGTGTGAGAACATACTTTGATTTTTGATAAGGGGTGCGAGAACATATTTTGAGAACCAAAGGGGTGCAGGCTGCAATAAAGGTTAAGAACCGCCGCTCTAACGGTCAATGAAGAATCTTTAGAGAGATTTGTCAGTCGTTGGAAACTAACTGGCAAGAAGACTGGAATTAAGAAGGCATAAGAGCATTTAATAAAAATAGCAAATGCTGTGACATGACAGAATCTGGAAAAAATCAGTTGTGAATTGGGAAAGGCTGTGTTCCAGGGCACGTTGAGTGACATCAGAGTTGACTAGATTTTATGAAGAGCAGCAGTAAGTGTTTGTAGCATTACTCAGGGAATTCTGAACTCAAATTAAAAATTCTGTGCACAATATATTAAAATTCTGGGTGCAGGCAGCTCAGTGGGGGGTCTAGGTGTGGGGGGATCTGGATGCACAGAGGCTCGTTGGGGGGGGTCCAGGTGCAGTGGCAATGGGATTCTGTAGGCACTTCCAGGTGAAGGTGGTTGGGGCTCAGTGGGGGGGTCTGGGCTTTGGGATCTCAGTGCGGGGGGGGTGGGGTCTGGATGCTGGGAGAGTGGGGTTCTAGGTTAAGGATAGATATATAGATTCAGGAATATAAATGAAAAATGGTAGGAATGGTTCAGAAATATCAGTGCTAATCTGGTCCTTTAAAAAGATGTGAGGTAAACAGCACACTCCTCGAGAGAGGAGAACGAGACGCTTCACCATGAAGAACTTTCTCTCTGACACTATAAATCAAATCATGGTGGGCAGGTGGGGTGCTTATTTAGTAGAGTAAGAGGTGTGAGAGGCAGACCTGAATGTTGCAGCTAGTAGATCACTGCCAAGCCAATGGGAAACAAGTAGGGCCTACCAAATTCACCCTCCATTTTGGTCAATTTCATGGTCATAGGATTTTAAAAATGGTAAATTTCATGATTTCAGCTATTTAAACATGAAATTTCATGGTCTTGTAATTGTAGGGGTTCTGGCCCAAATGGAGTTGGGGGAGGGGCGGAGTCACAAGGTTATTATAGGGAGGGGTTGCAGTATTGTTAGTCTTACTTCTGCACTGCTGCTGGTGGCAGCACTGTCTTTAGAGCTGGACAATTCGAGAGTGGCCGCTGCTGGCCGGGAGCCTAGCTCTGAAGGCAGAGCCGCTGCTGCCTGCAGAACTGGGCCCTCAGTCAGCAGCCGCCACTCTTCGTCTGCCCAGCTCTGAAGGCAGCAGCGCAGAGGGTAAAGGGTGGCATGGTATGGCATTGCCACCCTTACTTCTGAGCTGCTGCTAGCGGGACACTGCCTTCAGAGCTTGGTGCCTGGCCAACGGCCTCTGCTCTATGGCCACCCGGCTCTGAAGGCAGCACAGAAGTAAGGGTGGCAATGCCATTATCCCCCCTAAAATAACCTAGTGACCCCCCACCCCCGCAACTCCCGTTTGGGTCAGGACCTGCAATTTGAGAAACTCTGGTCTCCCCCGAGAAATCCCTATAGTATAGGGTAAAAGCACACAAAAAGCCAGGTTTCATGGAGGGAGACCAAATTTGACAGTCCGTGACACATTTTTCGTGGCGGTGAATTTGGTAGGGCCCTGGAAGTGAGAGAGCCTGGCACAAGTGGAAGGCTTCTTTTCACTAGACATGAAAAGACTTAAATATATTAGTCCCGGTGGGAGAAGGTAGTGGCCTTGGGCTACAAGGTCAGTGGAGTTTCATTAATCTTTATATCTATCTATATTTATGCATGATAAATGCATGTAATATATCCGCAGGGAGGCTTTAAAGTATTCAGAAATCACCAACTGTTCTTTATCCTCTTTAATTCAAAAGACTACTATAAATGGAATTGCCTTCCATTCAGTCATCCAACTCTGATGTGTAATGCCAAGTGGCATATTGCAGGAATAGTACATCAGTTTCTACTTGAGAAAGTTCATTCTGTTGACCATTTCCCCCCTCTTTTTATATGGAAGGTAATGCAACACAGCAAAAAGGATATAAATCAATTTCTGCTTTGTTGAATCACCTTTGGGGACACACAGTTGTTGATCCACAGCTAAAACTATAATCAGGTCACTTCTGAAATGCTGAGAGTTTGCTCCATCTTGGAAACTACATTTCTGATACCTTGTTTTTTAAAGAGGCTCAACAAGTTCATTTAAAGGGCCATTATCTTTCCTGATCTGTAGGTTCCAAGACTCAATGTGGATTTTAGCGAGAATGTTAAAGAAAGGCTATACCTGTTTGTTAAAGGATGTGTGATTTAGATGGTATTTCATTACATATATTGTTTTCTTTTGTCTACAGATAATTACATTTTAAAAAGAAAATTGCATGGCTCCCATTTTGTATAACTCATTTTTTTTCTCCTGTTTGTTTCCGTATTTAAAATGAAAAGTTATTTTCAAGGTTATTCAGTCCTGACAGTAATGAAAGTGAGAAAATGGGATTCAAATGAGCAGAGCTGGGGAATATATGAAGTTAGCTTTTGAATAACTCAGTAGCTTGGAAATGAAACATTAGTAAAACATGACCCCAGTATCGGGGCTGGTATTTTTAAGACCTTTTTAAAAAAAATAAAGGAAATAATACTAAATATAGAAACATAATTGGCAGTATTAGTTCTTTCCTACCTTCTTTATGCTGTGGATAGAAAATGGAAGAGAAGCAGTTGCACAAAGTTTTCTAGCTATAGATAGCTTCTTTGCTGTTTGTATTATTTCAGAAGTAGTGTTGAAAATGCAATACATTTTGCCTGTAGCAGAGTTTAATGTGATGTAATAAACTTGGAATAAGGAAAAGTACAGGTAGTCTCCTGTTCAGGTTATTTTCAGCTGGCTGGGAATGTTACCTATCCATTATCACCTGTATGTGCCTATCTTGAATAAAAAACATATGAAGTGATTTAAAAATGAATGAATAAACAGAGGTAAGGTTAGATGTTACAGTGGATTGAGGTAATAACAGTCTATTTCATGTGCCCCCAATAAAATAAGTATATAGTATAAATGACCAAATGTTCCCTAATTATAATGAATGTATACTCCTAGATTCACCATACACAAAACCTACATGCACTCTGCACATCAAACTGCTGTAAATGCTGCAGAATGAATTTATCAGCAAAGGAATTTTTAAGACTGAGTAAATCCATTTGTTTTTCAAAATCTAGGGTTTATTTTTTAGTTTCCCAGCCATGGATTTCTTTCTAGTAAATAAATTATGAAACCTTTTCGTTTATGCAGTGTGTAGTCCCTCAGACATTATTTAAATCTACCTTAGGGTCCAATGCAAAGAGGCGCTGAACAGCCAAAGTACACAGTGGCCTAATTTATACCAAACAGTTTTTAACCACATGTATTGCTTTAATTTCATATAACCACTATGACAGTAACTTAAATCCACAATATAATTTCATAATAAAAAACTAAACTTGCACATAAACACAAGTAAATCTTTGCTGTAGCATAACATTTAAACATCCCAAACCCTATCTTTGAGTCTCGTTTCCCAGTTGCTTCTGTATAGTTAGATGCAGGCTCCCTTGATGTTAATGAATATAAATTAGGAATTGTAACAAATTGATAAGAGAAGCTAAAGGACACACAGAAATCTATGGCAAGCAGAGGTTAGGACAGTAAGTTTTTTAAGTAAAGGGGGTGGAGGGGAGGGAGAAGAAACTTGACAATGGCCAATAATTTTTTATTTCTAATATTTTTCTCTACTGCCACTTTCTTAGGCTTAAACATACCAGGGTATGGAGTTACTCCAAATAATGTTTAGTAATGAAAAAGCCTTCTAGCAGTCCATAGTGGGGGTGTGTAATTGTCACAAGGATATCTAATGACTTCTTTAATATGTCCAAATCTATTTGGTAAGGCTGCAGACTTCCATCCCTGCAGGGTTTTTGAAAGTACTTTTAGTATCACTAGAATCAGGAAGAGAAAAATTCATGTTATGGTGAAGTGTGAAGACCTAAGAACATTTCCAGCATCTGTTGCAGAATCATTTTGCTACGTAAGGGCTATTATGGATATTCTGATGGTTTTAAATTGAAATGTATAGAGGTTTTCTTAGTGTGATGTCTAACATCTCAGAACTGCAGCCAATAGAAATGATCTATTCAACTTTTCTGTTTTTTCAAGTATGTCAGCATTAGTATGTCTAAAAGTTCACAATACAGAGTGGAAGGTAGGAACCACCATATTAAATCAAACCCATAGCTCTGGGTTGATGGTTTTAAATCAGTGATTTAAATCACTGATCTAAATCATTACAATCAATAAGCAGAAAACTTTGGTTTAAATAGTTGATTTTAATCTTGTTTTGCATTTGTACTTTTTAGTTTTCCTACAGAGAGGTTAATTTTCATTGGTTGCTAAACATTAAAACATGTTGCTTTGCAACTAAATATAGCTTTACACTAAATTTGGTACGTTTTGCTAACCAAGGGAATACACTATATCTATACATATAATTGCTAAATAAATGTAGCTTAATATAAATTCAGATTTTTAATTTTTACGTTTTTATTATGTTAGAAAATGGTGAATGATACATTTGTTTACTAGATTAATTTTTACTCATGATTTGTGTCAAACTGCATTTGGATTGAAATTGGAATTCAATTAAAAATGCACAAAGCTAGCATTTTAAAACTGTTTTTATTATGTTAAACTACTTTAAATGTACCAGGTACATACGAAAAAATGTAAGCTTATCAAAACATGTTTTACATTTAAAAACTGACTTTTAAACAAAGGAAGTATTATCTGTAGTTAATAAGTTAAACTGGTTGTTTCTGGTCAACTAGTCTTGGAAAGTTTTTATAACTAGTAGATCTTATCTTCTCACAACTTGTCTTACTCTTTTAAATAAGTAAAAATGAATAAAAATAAGTTTTTCTGCCTCTTCAACACCCTGTCAGTTTCTCAATTGAACTAGTTGAATGAAGTGATGTGAACAAAATATTGAGTATGTTGTACACCTCTTTTTATGGAACCCAGAGTGTCATGGCACCTAGAAAATCCAGGAACGAAACTATGATACACTATGTCAAGTTAGGCGCATAAATTCCCTATACAATGAATGGGGGGCGAGAGAGGCGCCTAAGGCTGCAATCCACAAAAGCCAGCATGCTAGGCAGGGAGCTGCCTAAACTAGCCAGTAGGAGATGCTGATAAGAGGAGGCGTGCTAAGCCCTGCTCCTCTCATGGAGCTAAGTGCCTAAATCCAAGCTGCAGGGAGGCACCTTGCGCTGCTTAGCAATTCACAAACAGACACTCTGTGTCTGGAGTCAGATGGCGTAGGCATCTAAGCTGCTTCTTGAGGGGATGAGTTAGGCATCTGCCTTGTTTCATGTAAAATGACCAGAGGAGGAGGAAACAGTGGTGATGATGGTGCCCATCTCATAATGTGTAACCCAGTGGTTAGAGTACTCACCAGGGATGTGGGAGATCCATGTTCAATTACCCCTCTGCTAGAGGGGGGGAGAGGATTTGAACAGATGTCTCCCATCTCTCAGGAGAGTCGTCCCAATGACTATTGAAGTATTTATCTGCAATGGAACAGTCATTGGGGCGGGGAGGGCGGGAGAATGACTGTAGCCCAGGGGTTAAAGCACCCATCTAGGAGGTGGGAGACCCTGGATCCAGTCCCCCTGCTTCTATCACTCTCATTATTTATCCACAGCAGAACAGCTTCAACAGGAGTCTGAGTGTGTCTCATATCAGAATATCCTATAGCTCAGTGGTTAGAGAACTCTCAGTAATGTGGGGAACCCCTGTTCAAACCTCTGCTCGCTGGCAGAGATGGGGAAATTGAACCTGGGTCTTGCACATCCCAGGCAAGTGCTCTAACCCTGGGCTACAAGTTATAAGCTGGCCATCATCACCTTGATTTTGAAAGGGACCTGATCTGGTAGGGGCTCTCCAAGCACACCTACTGCATTGGGCCCTTTGTTTATGAATTGCTGTTGGGCTTAGGTGGGAGATGAGAATCTCAACAAGAGTGGTAGCAGTGCCATGCTTAGATGAAGAAACGTAGGCATTTAGGTAACTTTTACTCTGAAAAACTTAAGTGCCTAATTAGTTTAGGCACCTACTGCTTTGACAGGATTTTTGTGGATCACAGTGGAACCAAACTGGGACTTGTCCCTAAAATGGGGACATAGGTGCTTAAGACTTGGGTTTAGGCACCTAAGTACTTTTGTGGATCTCACCCATTCTCTCTGCACCTGCGGAAGAAGAGTCTACTCTTGTGAAAAGCTGGTTTAACATGTCAGCAAATGCTGGTTCCAAGTGCTTAGCCAGTGACTTCCACCAGTTCAGTGGTTTGATTTTTTTTTTTTCTTCAAAAAAAAAAAGAACAGGAGTACTTGTGGCACCTTAGAGACTAAATTTGTGCCACAAGTACTCCTGTTCTTCTTTTTGCGGATACAGACTAACACGGCTGTTACTCTGAAACTTTTTTTTTTTCTTGACAACTTTGGCAGCAGACTTACTTTTAAAAATCATTGGTTTCAGAGTAACAGCCGTGTTAGTCTGTATCCGCAAAAAGAACAGGAGTACTTGTGGCACCTTAGAGACTAACAAATTTATTAGAGCATAAGCTTTCGTGGACTACAGCCCACTTCTTCGGATGCATATAGAA
>NC_048301.1:119699704-119718048 GCF_013100865.1 Trachemys scripta elegans
ATATATGTTCCATTCTATATGCATCCGAAGAAGTGGGCTGTAGTCCACGAAAGCTTATGCTCTAATAAATTTGTTAGTCTCTAAGGTGCCACAAGTACTCCTGTTCTTCTTTTTTTAAAAATCATTGATTTTTATCAACCTTCCCAATGCCTATGAAGTTCAGTATCCTGTCTGATACTTCAGAGAAAGATTCAAGAAACCCTGCAGAAAGAAGATATGGGACAATCTATACTTCATGTTAATCCAAAACAGATAAATTGGTGTTAAGATCAGAACCATGAGATTCTATACCCCTCTGCAAATATTTGTTGGCATTAACTATTCTAACTCTGGATATTTTTGTTTATTTAAATGCCCAATCCCTTTTTTAATCTTTCTAAATTCTTACTCACTGCAGTGCCTTGCAGTCTAATTAGTGTTATGTGACAGAGTATTTCCTTTTATCAGTTTTGAACTTGTCACCTTTTAATTGAATGTCCCCCTGTTCTTGTGTTATAGGGCATTCAATTACATTAAAAGGGGCAGATAGTAATTATAGAAAGGTGGGTTAGGAATCATACCAAAAACCTCATACATATGTAGAACATACATTGATAAAAGTTTGCATTTTAGTAGATTTTTAAAGTGACTTGCAGAAAAAAAATAAGGCTGGTGTAGAACTCACTTGGCTGTACACAGTTATCAAGAAAATTGGTAATTTTTTCCTCTTATGTTACTGGTGTACAGAAGTACAATATAATTTAGTTAATGCAATATATAAAATCTTAGAAATGTGCACTTTGCATTCTGAGTATTAATTTATGATACAAAATTACTGGTACTTTAAAATTATTAAATAAATTCATGTAACATTGGTGAATCTGAAATAGTTACCTTACATCCCATTTATAAATATCAAGAAAAATAATTTTTTGTGTTAATATTTTGGAACCATTGCACTTCCCAATGAGATGATGAGCAGAGTAATAAGTTTCAGAGAAGTAGCCATGTTAGACTGTGTCAGCAAAAAGGACGAGGAGTCCTTGTGGCACCTAACAAATTTATTTGGGCGTAAGCTTTCATGGGCTAAAACCCACTTCATCAGATGCATGGAATGAAAAATACAGTGAGCTGTGTGTGTGTGTGTGTGTGTGTGTGTGTGTGTGTGTGTGTGTGTATTATATATATAAACAGCACATGAAAAGATGGGAGTTGCCTTACCAAGTGTGTGTGGGGGGGGTGTCAGTGCTAACGAGGCCAATTTAATTAAGGTGGAAGTGGCCTATTCTCAACAGTTGACAAGAAGGGGTGAATATCAACAGAGGGAAAATTACTTTTGTAGTGTTAATGAGACCAATGCAATCAAGGTGGACAGGTTTCAGAGTAGCAGCTGTGTTAGTCTGTATCCGCAAAAAGAACAGGAGTACTTGTGGCACCTTAGAGACTAACAAATTTGAGCATAAGCTTCTGTGGACTACAGCCCACTTCATCAGATGGATAGAATGGAACATATAGTAAGTAATATATATGCATACAGAGAACATGAAAAGGTGGAAGTAGCCATACCAACTGTAAGAGGCTAATTAATTAAGATGAGGTATTATCACCTGCACATCTACCAATGTGATATATGCCATCATGTGCCAGCAATGTCCCTCTGCCATGTACGTTGGCCAAACCGGACAGTCTCTACGCAAAAAAATAATTGGACACAAATCAGATGTCAAGAATTATAACATTCAAAAACCAGTCGAAGAACACTTCAGCCTCCCTAGTCACTCAATTACAGACCTCAAAGTTGAAATATTCCAACAAAAAAACTTCAAAAACAGACTCCAACGAGAAACTGCAGAATTTGAATTAATTTGCAAACTGGACACCATTAAATTAGGCTTGAATAAAGACTGGGAGTGGATTGGTCATTACACAAAGTAAAAGCTAATTCTCCCCCCCCCCACCCCCGCTGTTACTTACACCTTCTTGTCAACTGTTGGAAATGGGCCATCCTGATTATCACTACAAAAGTTTTTTTTTCCTCCTGCTGATAATAGCCCACCTTAATTGATTACTCTTGTTATAGTTGGTATGGCAACACCTGTTTTTTCATGTTCTCTCTGTGTGTGTGTGTGTGTGTGTGTGTGTGTGTGTGTATATATATTTTCCACTGCATGCATCCGATGAAGTGGATTTTAGCCCACGAAAGCTTATGCTTAAATGTGTTAGTCTCTAAGGTGCCACAAGTACTCCTGTTCTTTTTATTGTAAACTGAAGCTCTGAGTGCAGGCTCTTGAATACGTTTTTATTTTTTTAAAAAAAGCATAATTTATGATTTGCAGTACAGTATCTGCTTTGTGAAACACTCTCTGGTGATAGTAAAGCTTTTAAAAAAGATCATTGTGTTCTAAACCACCAGCCTATGGTCTGAAGAGTGTGATAGTAAAGGGAATAATGTTTTATGACTTATTCTGCTCAGTAAATACAGCAAATGGTTACTCTATCAGTTTTGGTTTTCCTTTTAGGGTATACATAGTTGCCTTGTGATAGATTGAGAATAGAGACTAGAAATTAGATTGGCTTTGCCTTAAGACATTTTTTTATTCAAAATGTTTTCTTATCTGAATTGTTTTCTGTGTTGATCTTGAGTTTACTGAGCACTTTTTTTTTTAAGCAGACATAAATGTCCAGCCTCTGCAGACAGCTGCCTAAAGATGGAAGATTGGCAATGTTTCCTTATTGAAACTTACCAGAACAGAAGAGCTAACTAAGCACTCCAAATGTGAACTTTTTATGACTGGAAATGAAATGACCCTTTCTTTCTCAGGGACTACACAAATATAATTATTTTGCTGGGGACTTCTGCCTGGGGAAATTGCTTTGGAGTGAAAATTCATCTGAAAAAAAAATTCCTAAATGTTAGTCACTGAGTCCAGGGAAGAGTCTAATCAGCTCTAGTGACTAGAAGGTAGTTCTTTTCTGGTTTTTTTTTCTGTATTTTTTTTTAATGCGGTTCACTGTGGACTTGCTTATTTTGTGGTCCTCTAATGGTCAGTTAACTTCCATGAAAAAAGAGACAAACATCTTGGAAGTGAAAGATTTCAAAGCCAAAATGTTCTAACTTGGATATCTAATGTCAGGCACCTGAGTTCATACTTTAGGATCCTAAATAAGCAACCTGCTTTTTCAGAGGTGCTGCCATGCACAGCTCCTGTTTGTCAACTGGGATTGTGGGTGCTCAGCACCTTTCAAAAATCAAGCCCAGTTATTTGCATCTAAATATGGTTTTAGCTCCCTAAATTAGACACCCAAATTTAGTAATCTTGCCCTAGGGGAGAGCCCACTCCTTTGTACATTGTCACTTGGGAGACGTGGACTGAAAAACGTGCATGCTGGTTGTTTAATGATTGTTGACACTTTTTAATTTTTGTCACTTTTACTTTGGTTTGTGCACCAAAATAGTTGTCTTTGAATGAAATGACTGTGTTTTTCTCTGGCCTGGTTGAATTGGTGCTAATTTCTAACATGTTTGACTGTTGTCAGTGGAGTTTGTTCTAAAAAAAAGTTTTAAGAAAAACTGAAATGATGATATTCCTGTCAAATCTCATGCACAACATTGCAAATAAACAAATGAACCAATGTTAACAGATGTAATGAACTAGGAATTTTCTTAATGTTTTGCATGAATACTACAGGCCTCAGTTTCTCCAGTGTATAATTGTCAATGATGGCTGTAAAACACAGATGCTAAGAATTTGATTTTTGATCACTTTATGGCACACCTCTGTTTCTTTTGTCTAACCAGTTTGAAGCTCTACCCAGAATAGACTCTGGACTAAAGCTGGTTACCACACCAGTATTAATAATATTTAGCTACATTATATTGATTTATGAGTTACTGATGTCAGTTTGTTACAAAAGTAGTGCTTGGGAAAGCTTCAAACAAGATTGCTCTAACACCCGGTTTAATGGAGCCTTTGGCCTCTCTTTCTTTATAAAATGGAAATTCATGGTTAGAAAGGGAATTGAGACAGTATTTCTAGCTATCAGTTACATAACAAGCAAGCTTTCCTCATTAACAGTTGCCTACAAAATCATATTTTGTGACTAAAACTAAAGTTTGTACAACACTGTGAAACTGTTG
Source organism: Trachemys scripta elegans (assembly GCF_013100865.1). NCBI lineage: Eukaryota > Metazoa > Chordata > Testudines > Emydidae > Trachemys > Trachemys scripta. The sequence continues at coordinate 119,703,822 of NC_048301.1, forward strand.
TGTTGTCAGTGTTGTTAAAAACTCAGTGTGGCAGCTGCCCTAACTCAGGTCATCTCTTCTCTACAAACGTTGGTCATCTCAAGTTACATTGATGCAGTGGTGACGTGGGGTGGGTGGCGAAGGGTCACATGACCCTCCCCAAAACTCTGGAGGAACGGGGGGGGGGGGGGGGGACAAGGCCAGCAGCTGGGGAGATGAAGGGTCAGGGCTGGAGCTGGAAGGGAAGAGGCAGGACCAGAGCCTCTATTCTTCCAGCCACGCTACCTGCCTGGGACAGCCCAGGTAGGCAGCATACTGCACCGGGCAGCGTCCCAGGCAGGCAGTGTGGCCAGAGGCTGCCTGGGGGAGAGAGCATTAGTGGTTCCACATGCCGGGGGACTAGAGCAGAGCCTCCTTTCCCCTCCCCACAGGTAACATGGGAGGGGAGAGGAGAGCACAGAGCTCCCGGGCTGGGAGTGGGGCGGGGATGAGTCACGTGGGGAGCGGGGCGGGGATGAGTTATGTGGGGAGGTCACGTGCCCCCCCCTTAGCTGGTGCCCCCTTTGTGTCCCTCCCACTAGTCGCCTCTGCATTGATGTACAGTCAGTATATCATTCGTGCAAATGCATACTTGACTGCTTGCATACGTGTTTCATGTACTTGCTACAAGTGCTTGCATCAGTGCAAAGTGCAGTGCACCGTGACTAGGTATCCAGGATGTATTCACAATGTGTTAAGGGGTAGACATGAGTTGCACAGTGGAACTGTGCGTGCTAGCAGTCAAGTTCCCATCATACAACTTTCTCCATCTCCTAATCCCATCCCTATTCCATAATTTTCATGCCCTTTAAGACCTCACAAATTTGTGTTGTGCTGTTCACTGTGTGCCATCTCTGACAGAAGCATGGTGCTCACGTAGTCTCATGAACATTGCAAATGAAGGATGCACGATTCTCCAGCATTACTAGAGCCGCAAGAAGAACTGTAACAGTAGGGGACAAGATGATTTCTTTGAGGACAGATTCTGAGGAACATGACATAAAACACAGTTTGAGGTTGTTGGTAGTGTTCATGGAGCAGCTTCATGGAGTTCGCAAATTGTGTCCAGAGCTGTCAGGGTTGGGCGTTGTGGGAGAGCTTCTGGAGGGCTGTTAGGGTTGACATAGGTCATGCATAAACTCACGTTGTATTGACTACAGTACATTGATTATGGCTCTGTGCCATTTTGGGGAGACAGTTTTACTGTGTTGCTGTAATGGGGAGTTTGAATGCAGTCATGTGTAAATAAATCGATGCAAGATGCCTTAAGGCAACCTAAGTTTGTAATGTAGACCTGTGCTCAAGGATCCCATCATGTGACAGAACAGTATGTTGTTAATTATTGAAAACCCTAGATGCTCAGTGAAGGAGTACCGCTGGTTCAAGTACACTTGTACTGTTCAAGCCTGCTGGCTTGTCCGCCAGACCGGGGGAGTATCTCAGAACTTTCCTGACAGATATCAATTAAGAGTACGAACATTGCTCAAATCTATATTTTTCCATTTAAAAAAAACCAAACAAACGTGAAATCTGTCTGAAATATATCATCTGTTGAGCTGTTTGCCTTTGAAATGGCCAGGCTGCTGGTTTGGGGTTTTCATATATTATATCGTTTTCCTACCTGTGTATAGCAGTTGTCATACCCAAAGCCAACTATTTGTATGTTTACCTACATATAATGGTGGTGCACCAAATATTAGTTTGTATAATTACTAGAGTCTTATGTATGCCATGAAATTGATAATACCTGGGTTGAATTATTAGTACTATTTTCTATTCTTCTTGCACTTTTTAATGAGCCATTTCCAAGTTGTAGCACTGAAAGTTAAATGTTTTCAATCTGTGTTCTCATTCGTAGCACAAAAAATTGTAATGTTATGTAGAAACCAACGTTTTTATATACGGAGAAGAAAAATGTAAACCATTTTAAATCAGGTAATATAGAATGAAATTAGACGAAAAGCTTTTTTAAAAGTGCAGAATTTAAAGTGCAGTGTTAAACCAAAGGAGAATAAAGATTGGTATCAATTGTGGGAGCTAATAAGAAAATTGAAGTTCTGCACTTTTTGTTCAAAAGCACTCTGCGAGGATAAATGAGCTTTGTAATCTACCGTCAGCACTCACTGCTATCAGCTAGCCTGCATTGCAGAAGCACTTTACAGGGGGCCATCTTTACTTGTGCTTGCTTGTTCAGGGACTCTTCTGAATAACTACAGCTACTTATTGTTGCTGCCTTTCAGATTTTGATGTTTTCATCTGATATTTCTGGGATTTAATCGGATTCTTTCTGATTTATATTGTATGTAGTGGGTTATAGATGTCAAAAATGTGTTAGACTCCATGGGAAGGAATACTTTGAATTATCTTGTTACAGTATTCTGTACTCCAGTCAAGTTCTTCATTATGATTTATGCTACGTTGAACACGGAAATTTTTCAATTTTGTCTATCTTGGGATAACCAGACTTTGATTTCAGTGGCAAGTAAAGAAATACACCCTCTCATTTTTCAGTCATGAGATTGAGTATGGCATTAAAAAGAAAACTAGGAAAGACAGTGATGCATAATATGAATTAGGTTAACTGAAATTTTGTTTAAAAGAACAAGTACTACTGTCCATACCTGGAATGGAACCATTATCCAAAGTCACTTGTATATAATTACTGTAGAAATTCTGTAATATGCAATACATACTATTCAAATAATGTTGGGCAATGTGTGTGAAGTGTATTCTTCAAGCACATCTTGCTCATATGCTTAAGTGCTTTCCTGAATTGTGACCATTGTGCTGACTGGTAATATTCATAATTGGCCCAAATTTACTGCCACTTAAGTCTGTTTACTTCATTCAGAAGCAGACGCAATACCTAATCAATTTAGTATATATGGCTGACACCGGAAAACTGTTAATTTCTGATCAACTGTACTTTGAAAAAAGTACTGCAGAAATAGGTGTCCAGAGACAATAACAGTGTTCAGAAACTTAGTATTCATTCCTGGTCTAAAGAGAAATTAAAGATTACATCTTTTTAGAGAAAGGGACATGACAGATGTATACAAAATAATGAATGTTATAAAGAAGGTAAATTGGATTCCTATTTACACTCTGAAAATACAAGAACAAGGAGACAACAATGAAGTTGAAAAGCAATAAATGAAAAATTGATCGAAGGAAATATTCAGGCACAGATGAACTTTCTGAAGTTCACCATTGTCAAATATTCAAAATGTATGTGTGTTTCTGACTGTCACCAAAATCTCATCAAGCAAAACAAAAATTAGCAGATAACTTGAGCTGAAGTAGACTTGCCTTCAGTATTCAGAAGCACTCAGGGTATTTTATACTTATGGATTATACATAAATGACATACTTAAAACATTTTAGAGGTAGACACACACACAGAAAATAGGCTAGAATCCTGATGAGATAATTACATTAATCTTACCAATTTTTTATGCATCTCTTTTGCCTGTTTAAAAAGATACCCTTAAAAACATATTTTTAAAAATTAAGGTCTTTAAAGTGCAGGAGAGAAGGTTAAGTTAACATTTGTGCAGTTATAAAAAGCTCTCAACTTGTTCAAATTTGTCACTCTTCCTCAAAGATCTCTAAACTTGTCTCTAGTACTGGTACTTGTTTGAGAATTACTTGTCATTCAGTTTTGATTACATCAGTGAAATATTATCTTATGAGTGTTTTATACTGCAGATATATTTGAGCTTTCCACCTGTGTTTTTTAGACTCGACAGTAAAATTGTTCTGAGGGTAAGATTCTGGAAGCACCATATTTACTGGTTTAGAAATTCACTGCTATGGAATGAAATATTGAGTATTAAGTGTTTTTAAGGAACCTCACAGTCTAATGAAATAATTTGATTGAGAAGCTGTTTATTCCACAGGTTTGCTGAAACCAGTATGTGAGACCCGTTCTCTAAAAAGGCATAACTGCCAGTGGTTTTTAATCATAATGAAGATCTGAAGGCATTGAAATTGGCTTTTCATATATATATGTCTAGTAGAGTGGATGCCAATCTAGAACACAGACTAGATTAGCTGATGGGGCTTGAGTAAGGTGTTGATACAGTCACCATCCTAACCAAGCACCCAACTCCTTGACTCAAGTTTTGACCTAGTTTGACTTGCTGCTTATTCAGTTGAGTGCATTGGCCTACCTGTCTCAAATAGGAAAATAAGCGATAGTAAGGATGAACAGTTTGGGGAAAGTAAAAATAAAAGATGTATGCAGATTTTGATTATATCACATACTACCTGAGTGATGCGTCTCTTGAATCATAGGGTTAAATGAGGACTAGTTATTGTGAGCATTAACAGGTCATAGTCAATAAACTCATTTATCAATTTCTGCTTCTGAGTATTGAGATAATGTGTTCTGCTGAGACCACTTTCTTACAAACCACTAATAGATAAAGGAAAAGGAAGAAGTAATGTCGAGAAGCAGATGTTGTATGACTAAAGTACCCAGCTGTGTACTAACAAAATGAATCTCATGCCGATTATTTAACAATTCCTTGGCAGTCAGAGGCATATGTAAAGCAGTAAACACAGCATGGGGAAATTTATTTATTTTTTGAAAAACCAAGCATTTTCTGAGCTTAAAACATTGGCAGCATAGAGTCAACCATCTGTGTTACCCACAACACAATCAACTCTTCAATAAGTCATATCAAGGTCAGTTGAACTGACTTAGAAATCCTTAACCCTTTGTTAGCAAAATATAATGTTCCTATTCCCTTAATTTGCTCTGACTCTTTTTGTATATGATGATTTGAATGGGTAAAACATGGACAAAATAAACTGATATTTGAACACAAACGTGAATAAAGGAAAATGCAGCATCCAGAACTCTGCTTGTATTTAACTGCCGTAAAATGGAGGTGTTCAGCCAAAGCTGTAACAGGACTGGGAAGAACTGAAAGGGCAGGCAGCCAATTAATGTTTAATTTAAATATTCTAGGAATATAGTTTACCACTAGTAGGCCTAGTATGTGAGTGTGGCAATTAAGATCACTTATGACCTTCTTCCAACTGTACAATTGAATAGGATGTGATTATACTTACCAGAATTTGCTCTCCGAAACAGTATTCTCTCCCAAGGCCCTCATTTTTCTGCTAGGTAGGTTAAACAACCCATTCGAAAAATAAATGAGCAGCTGCTAGCCCTGGTGTGTGTTTGGGTTTTTTTTTCCTTTGTTCTGCTTTCTTTCCAAAAGAAATAATATAACTGTGTCTGTCTCTAGTAATCAAATAAATTACTCATTGTCACCGTTCCTAATTATCTAATATGGTAAAATATTTTGAGGGCAAATTTGGAGACTATTTTTAGAATCTGAAGTTATTTTGAACATATTTTTTAGCGCTTTGGGGCTTAGTTGGGTTAATCAAAGCCAGAACCAATTACAAGAACTCTAGATATTAGTTCTGCTTTGTGACAGTCCTCTGTGTTGCAGAGAAATACCCTCAGTGGTATTGTCAAGAGCCTCTAGTTCCCATCATCACCAGTAACCCAGACCCTGTGTTTAAATGGAATGTTTTATTGAAATTGCAATTGAAGTTCTCTTTCTGGCAACTCAAGAATATTGACGCATGTCTTATAGTTTACTTAGTATATTCTGGGACAGACTGAGATGGTGAGTCTGGAGGAATGAGACTAGCACTTTCTGGGTAATGAGACTGATTAGGAGCATGAGGAGCAGAGTCACAGACAAGGAGCCAGAAGTGGTGCAGTAGAGAACAAGACTAGGACAGGAACAGGTGGGTGGAGACCAGGCAGAGGGTGTCCAGTGTTTGGGGAATGGTTAGAAGTCTTTGTCCATTAGAGCACACTCCTCTCCAGAGCCTGGAATAGAAACCAGGATCCCTGAGTCTCACCATTCCTCTGCTGTGAGCACATACCTGTGAAACCCACTGCAGTGTGACCCATTCCATTCTAATTCAGGCTCACTTAGTAGTGGCAGTAGTAGTAGGTTATTATCTTCTCTCAGTGACTCCATTAGCTCAAGGGAATAAGTCTGTGCAGTATATATTAAAGGTTTTTAAGGTCTGGCTTGACACAGCCCTGGCTGGGATGATTTAGTTGGGGATTGGTCCTGCTTTTGAGCAGGGGGTTGGACTAGATGCCCTCCTGAGGTCCCTTCCAACCCTGATATTCTATGATTCTATATTTAAAGATTCCAGTCTTGCTAATCAGCCATGTTACCACATGATGGAATTTCCTGGGTTTTTTTCAGTTTGCTATTTTTAAAACCTAGGAAGTTACATGGAGGAAAAAACTTAGATTAAAGGAAAATTAATGTTGCAAATTCAAGCACTCAAAAGTTAGTGAATTTCAGAATTAAGGTTGCCCATGCAAAATTATGAAGTACACTTGATATATACTTGTACAAATGGTTCATTTATCCTGTATTGCACTAACATATTGATAACTCTGCTCATTGCACCCGCGGCTGACCTGGGTCAGCTGACTTGGGCTCATAGGGCTCCGGCTGCGGGGCGAGAAACTGCTGTGTAGATGTTCAGTCCCAGGCTGGAGCTTGAGCGCTGGGACCCTGCATCCTCCACCTTGCAGGGTTCCGGTGCCTGGGCTACACAGCATCGGTCCGAATGTCTGCGAAGCAATTTTTTAGCTCCAGAGCCCAAGCCCCATGAGCTTGAGTCAGCTAACCTGGGACAGCTGTAGGTTTTTATCCCCATTTTGACATATCCTATGATACCCCCCTGTAAATTGTTGTTGTTGTTTTGGACCAATCTTCTTCCTGCTTGTTTTCCTTACAACACACTATTAAACTAAACCAACATTCATACAGTAAACATCTCAATCATGAGGCCACATACAGCATTCACAAATTATTATTCACAACAGCCCCATATTCATCACAAGGGCCTCTGAGTGTTTCACAAAAATATAATCCACCCAAGTCCCCTGGGATTTGGGTAACGGTGAGATCCATGAACAACAAAGGAAATTGACACTTACATGGCTGTCGGGTTTTCGTGTGGCTCCCTCTACACACTTTAAGGGGAAAAATTTTATTTTATCATTGTAATTGCCTGGTTGAGTACTTGTTATATCAAATTTATCTTTTTCCTTATAAAATACATATCCGGTATATTTTATGATTTTGTTATTGAACAATTATGGTCCTTAAAAGGCATCTTGTATGGTTCTCTTTATTTTCCATCTTAATTTATTCTTCACTCAGTCGTAGAGACAACACGTGCAGAGTACTGAAATGGAATATCTGATATACAAATGCACACAGCTTAGGCATTGTTTATTTTACTTTATTTATTTTATTTATGTTGCTGCTGTTAATGCTACCTCGAAAAGAAATAGGCATCAGAGTAGGTTATGGGAATTGTGCTTTTAAAACAAACTTGAAAATTGAATGAGAAAACCTTTAAAAAAATTTTTTTTTTTTGTCGTGTCTTTGTGAAGTTCTTACGTGCTTAGTAATGTGGTAGGTAGGAAGGCAAATATTCTTCAAATACATTCTACTTTTTAAAATCAATTTTCTTTAATTGTAAAAATATTAAGTGTAGAATAAAATCTCACCTTCTGACTCTCCAAGTTCTGACAAGCTTAACTTGGTATACATTTATGGAACATTTTATCATCAAAATGTTGAAAAGTGTCCTGTTGCCTTGCAGCAAATTGAGGCTCTCTGCAGTATGATATTTCCTCTTACTAACACTAACCTAACCTATTTCAGTGTTGTGAGGCAACTTCAGTAGTTTCTGCCTTAACTTGGAGATTATCTCTGCTTGGGTGGCTATAAAAATAAATTGTGAGGAATGGTTGCTTAAAACAGGAAATGTAATCCGTTAAAGTCTAATGAAGTTTATATGTCAGAGCAGGCTCATCTGCTAAAATGTGAGCCTGGCTGAATCTTTGCTGTAAGTGAGTAGTGTCATTATGCATTTCAAGTTGTTGGGTTGATAATTTGTGCTTTTATCTGTATTGTTAAAACCAATCTGCCTTCAGTTAGTCAACATTTTTGCGGCACAAACCTGTTTTAAAGAAACCGACAATTGGGACAAGTTGCTTTTGTGAGCATTAAAAATCTGCAAGGGGAAGACATGGTTGAATCCCACTACTTTGAGAACATACAAGGCCCATATCCCTAATTTTTCCTTCCGCTACATTATGAAGCCTATTTGTCAAGTGCTCTCCAGCCAGAACGCATCCTGTGTCACAAATTATTACATCAGTTGAAATAATAAAACTTTAAATGTCTGCCATTTCTCAGTGGTATTACATTTTGCTTCTTTATCAGTGAAGTGTGTGATGTTCATAGCTAGTGTGGCTGATACTTAATGAGGTCTGACCTCCGTGGTGCATTGCTATATCTTATCTTGCTGTGACTACTGATCACTATTTGTTTTTGTATATTCCCCCCCATTGACTTGGGAGTACTATAGGAATATCAATAATGTATTAAATCTTAACCCTTAAATGCATGCGGTTGCATTTTAAGAATATTGTTTTAATTAATAGTATAAGTTTAGTGATTAAATAAAAATGAGAAATTAAGCCTAACAAAATATAGTAGTTTAGTATTTTTTAAATAGCTGTTTTAGTGCCTTGTGACATACTCTGTGCATGCAGCGGCTCTAGAAGATTGTTAATGCTCTGTGTTGTATTTTTAGTTAGGTTTAACAATGTGCAGAAGCTTTCTGTTAAGTAAAAGCATGAATTAGCTAATGAGTTGGCAACTTACAAACATAGTATTGCATATGGGTCAGAGGCCTGTTTGAGGCTCCATGATGCTATGTCCTGGTAAATTGCTCTTCTGATCTGTTTCCTTAGTTAATTTATGTTGCTACTTCACTTTGTAGTTGATTTCCTCATTTAAATGTGGTCTGACATGTTTTTCGACATTCTATCTTATTCTTTTCCTTCCTTGTACTGAGCAGTTTACCATTATGTGTTAATCCTCATGCTGGTGGCAAACAGTGAGCAGGCCCTTGGCTCCCTTCCATGTAGTTCGGAGAGTTAAATTAAGAATTTTACTTATTCTTTCTTTACTCTGCCTACACACGAAGGCTAAAGTTTGGCGAATTCCTGTAAAAATTAAAAAAATTAAAATAAATCCAGCATATTTTTACATCTGTGGATTATAGCCCATCTATTTTATGTGCTTATCTGCCCCCCATTACTATAGTGTTTGAGTGCCTCACAGTCTTTAATGCATTTATCCTCATAACCCCCTTTTGAAGTAGGGAAAAGCTATTATCCCCATTTTGCAGCTGAGTGACTTGCCTAAACTCTCTCAACTAGCTTGAGTAAATCTGCAAATTTTGCCACCTCATTGTTTACCCCTTTTGCGGATCATTTAGGAATTTGTTGAGCAGAACTCGTCCCAGAAGAGTAGGGATGGGCAAACTTTTTGGCCCGAGGACCACATCTGGGTATGGAAATTATATGGTGGGCCATGAATGCTCATGAAATTAACAATTCATGTTCAAACAGAGACACCACAAGTTGGTTTCAAAATCAACACTATTAAAATAATTCTGTTGAAGAATGCGGTTAGTACGTTACTGAGCTGTTTGTTGATTTTACCACGCAATTTTGCCCCTCTCTGAACACAAATTGCATGCTCGCTAAAACTTTTCAGTGTACTGCACTACGTAAAAGTTTGGTAGTTTTCATGCTTATTGCTGATTTCTTTACGATCTGTAATTAGCTTTGTTGAATCATCAGTGTTTCTCCATTTGACCATGGCAATAACCAAAATATATTCAAACTATTTTAGCTTCAAAGTAAACTATAATTAAGCAATGTTGTTAAGTTAAATAGATTAACTCTGAAGAAGAGAGAGTCAAATAAACTTTATTTAATAAAGATACATTTTAGTGGAAATAAACATAAAACCTTCCTTACTATTATAAATATAACATCACAACATATTCCAGGCACAGCATGCCAGCAACATCAACCATGCATTCTTTCAAAAATTCCCCTTTAGCAAAAGGCTTATTTTGTTGAGCAGTTTAAAACGTCAGAACATAACTTTCCTTTGTAGTGGCTTCCTGAGCTATAGCTTGTCGCGCACAAATATTTTGCTGAGCTTTTAAGTTCATGGCGAGTTTTTCAGCTTTTCTTGCCCTTTGCTCAGTTGTTAAGTTGCTGCCATAATTAGGATGTTTCGTTGAAAAATAGCGATTCAAATTGTACTCCTGGAACACTATGTGATGCTCACCTAACAAATCAGACACAGAGCCTTCGAGTTCCCGTTTGTGAAAAAATATTTTGTATGTCATGCTTCGTTGAAATCTCGACACTCACTATCCGCTTTTTTTTGGCAGCGCTCATTTTTGAAAGGGAAAAGAAAATCCTAACTGCTGCCTTTATTTCAAACTGCTGTTTTACAAGATTGCAGGCACTTCACGCAGGGCCTCATTTTCAAAAAAAGAGGGAAAGTTTTTTTTTAAAAAAGTTTTGACAAAGTAAAGAAACTGTTTCTATGCTCTTCATTTAAATTAAGTTGGTTAAAAGCAGCATTTTTCTTCTGCATAGTAAAATTTCAAGCTGTATGAAGTCAATGTTCAGTTGTAAACTTTTGAAAGAACCACCATAACATTTTGTTCAGAGTTACAAACAGCCTCCATTCCCGAGGTGTTTGTAACTCTGAGGTTCTACTGTAACTACACTTAAACCTGTGGTATTACCTTGTTCTAACTTCTCATAAGAGCCATGTATTTCTATACCTTCCAAAATAAATATCAATATTGAATTGCTCAACACTTGTTTCCTTCCAACTCAAACATTGGCAAAAGAAAAATAAAATAATTGCTGTCTCTTACTCCCTTCAGTTTACAAATGGAGACCATACATATTTCCTAATTTACAGTCAAAAGGTTGGTAATTGCTATTTAACTATTGACTGTTTGGCAGAAAGCAATATGATCCAGAAAGCTGAGCTATCATTTTCCTTTTGCTTGTTCTTGTTCTTCATGCTTCATGTGGAAAATGATATTTCACATTTAATTGAAAACCCTGGGTGCCATAACTCAAGATAAATCTTTCTTAATGAATAGTGATGAAGCAGTCGGGCATACTGTTCAATGGAAAAGATAAATTCCTTCATTTTTAATATTCCACCATGTACTCCTATATGTGCCAAGTTTATTTTCTCTGCTTATGTTGTAATTTCAGTAATGACACACCTTTTAAAGTCATAAACATAAGGGTATCCTGGAAAAGATGGTTCCACAGTGCACGAGGCTCTGCAACAGCAATCTCTCTGGTTATAGTTTTGAAGTCCACTGCCCATGGGTCACAAGAGACTGGAAAGCTCCTCTTCCACATTTAAAACCTCTGTGTTTTTGAAATGCCTTTCCTGTTTGCACATCTAGCATCTCATCTTTGTCATCTGCCTCCAACTGCTCAATCGACAATGCTGGCTGCATGTGCACAGAGAGCTACTAGATGTGCATCTGCCAGGAATAGGCAAGAAATATTGGGTGGTCTCAGCCTGTGGGGAGAAGGGTCTCTGCAAGCACAGCCATAGGCCAATCATGTAACTTACCTAATGTCACAAAAGGAGTCTGTGGCAGAGAGAGATCTTCTGAATCCATGCCACAACACCATCCTCGCTTCCAGCAGCTGGAAGACCTGTAGAGATTCTAGTCTATCCAAAGACTGATACAAAAGATGGAACCTTCAAACAGAGTCCAGGGACAGCATCCATATGGAAATCCCAGAACCCTTGTCACTTCTCAGCAGCTGTGGATTATGTAAGGCCTGGAATTCTCAGCAGGGTATTTTCTTGGGCCTTGCTGATAGAGCTTTCCTTACCCCCCCATTTACTCTACCCCAGACTAAACAAACCCACTTGTTTCAATCTTCCCTCATAGGTCATATTTTCTAGACCTTTAATCATTTTTGTTGCTCTTCTTTGGACTTTCTCCAATTTGTCCATATTTTTCCTGAAATGTGGTGCTCAGTACATGACACAATACTCCAGTTGAGGCCTAATTTGCACGAAGTAGTGTGGAAGAACTACTACTTGTGTCTGTCTTACAACACTCCTGCTAATACATCCCAGAATATTTGCCCTTTTTTGCAACTGTGTTACTCTGACGCATATTTAGCTTGTGGTCCATGATGGCCCCAGATCCCTTTCTGCAGTACTCCTTCCTAGGTAGTCATTTCGTGTGTGTGCAACTGATTGATTATTCCTTCCTAAGTGGAATAATTTGCATTTGTCCTTATTAAATTTCATCCGATTTCCTTCAGACCATTTCTCCAGTTCAGATCATTTTGAATTTTAATCCTATCCTCCAAAGCACTTGCAACCCCTTCCAGCGTGGTATCATCCACAAAGCTGTATTCTCTATGCTATTCAATAAATCATTTATGAAGATATTGAATAGAACTGGACCCAGAACTGATCCCTGCAGGACCCCACTGGATGTGCCCTTCCAGCTTCACTGTGAAGCACTGATAACTACTCTCTGGGAAGAGTTTTCCAAAAAGTTATGTACACACCTTATAGTAGCTCCATCTAGGTTGCATTTCCCTAGTTTGTTTATGAGACGGTCATGAGAGACCGTATCCAAAGCCTTACTAAAGTCAAGATATACTAGGGTTACCATATTTTAATTTTAAAAAAGGACACTCCGCCCCTTCCCCGCCCCAACTCCGCTCCTTCCCCGAAGTTTCTGCCCCCTCCCCTGAACGCTCCGCCCCGCTGCTCCTCCCCCTCCCCTGCTTCCCACGAATCAAATGTTCACGGGAAGCCTGAAACAGGGAGGCAGCAGGTAAGCTGGGGCTGGGGCGGGGCGGGGCGCGGCACAGTCCAGCCCCCCCAGTCAAGCGGCTCCCTCTGGCGGCTGGCCGGCCCAGGCCAAGAGGCTCTGGCCCCAGCGTCTCCCGCCCGGCTCGGTTCGGGCTCTGGGGCGCCGGCCCTGGTTCCGGCCCGCCCTGGCCCCAGCAGCCCTGGCCCCCGGCCAAGCACCTCCGGCCCGGACCCAAGCCCCATGACCCCTCCCTCCCTATTTTCCCGGACATGTCTGGCTTTTTGGGATTTCCTCCTGGACGGGGATTTGAGGCCCAAAAAGCCGGACATGTCCGGGAAAATCCAGATGTAGGTAACCCTAAGATATACCACATCTGCCACTTCTTCTTCCCACCCCCCCGCACGTGATCCCTGTCAAAGAAAGATATTAGGTTGATCTGATGCTATTCGTTCTTGACAAATCCATGCTGTTACTTATCACCGTATTATCGTCTAGGTGTTTGTAAATTGATTGCTTAATTATTTGCTCCATTATGTTTCCTGGTACTAAAGTGATTGGCAATTTCCAACTGTTCAAAAGTAGGATAACGAAAAAACAAACTTTGGATCTATGTAGAACGTTAATTGTAGCTTCCAAATTATGGCTGGCCCCATGGAGATAGCTGACTTGTCACAGTGGAAACTGCAAAATCTTATTGATTTTGGTGAACATTAGAAAACAAGAAAAGACTTATTTCTACTGGTGTGAGAAGAAAATCTGGCACTGTTTGGTGCTGAAGAGGAATCTCTCTGGCCCCCTCTCTGCTGCTGCCTATACATCTCAGGCAGCAGCTTACTGTGCAATGGGCTTTTGTTGGGCATACAGCTTGGCCAGTGGTGAAGTTTGTAACCTTTTAGGAAGCCCTTAACATCTGCTCTAATGCAGAGATTGCTTAAATTTTTTTGGCTAATGGATTTCATGACTTTTAACCCTAATTTCCCATGTTAGTGTAGATAATCAATTTTCTGTACTACTACATGTTCTGTTGCATTCCTTTTCTTATATGACACTGAAACCTAAACCTTTAGTTTTGATGCTGCATGCTATGAAATTACATTTCTGGTCTTGGTTGAATGTTTGAATGTAATGGTCACTACATTGCCAGGTTATTCGAGCTTCTGTAGTTTCACTTTTTCCATGAGATTGTCACTGATAATACAAAAACTTAATTGTTATCCTGTGCCTATATTTAACTTTGTGAATGAATTCTATTTGGTTTTGCAATACAGGGATTAAATACTGGAGTAAAGCTGTAGGTGAAGCACATAGGGTTACCATACGTCCGGATTTTCCCGGACATGTCCGGCTTTTGGGGGCTCAAATCCCCGTCCGGGGGGAAATCCGATTTTCCCGGACATGCCAGGCTTTTGGGGGAGGGAGGGAGGGAGGGCTTGGCCGGAGGCAT